>NW_024080678.1:839534-1015498 GCF_003009895.1 Hyaena hyaena | reverse complement strand
CAAGGAAACAACCCAGAAAATTAATAGGCAACCAACGGAATGGGAAAAGATAGTTGCAAATGACATATCAGATAAAGGGTTAATATCCAGAATCTATAAGGAACTCACCAAACTACACGCCCGAAAAACAAACAACCCAGTGAAGAAATGGGCAGAAGATATGAACAGACACTTCTCCAAAGAGGACATCCAGATGGCCAACAGACACATGAAACGATGCTCAGCATCCCTCCTAATCAGGGAAATACAAATCAAAACCACACTGAAAGAAAACACTTCTTGCAATGCTCCACACATAATATATCTTTAATAAATGCTGTTCTTGTTATTATTAATTGCAGTTAGAAAATGTCTCTTTCATAAACAGATATGCTGTATTATTACACCGGGTACAACAAGGGGAAGGGGGATGACAGGCATGGAGTGGGGCACTTGTTGGGATGAACAGTGGGTG
This sequence comes from Hyaena hyaena, assembly GCF_003009895.1. Taxonomy (NCBI): domain Eukaryota; kingdom Metazoa; phylum Chordata; class Mammalia; order Carnivora; family Hyaenidae; genus Hyaena; species Hyaena hyaena. Next base: position 1,015,044 of record NW_024080678.1, on the reverse strand, counting down.
TTATATGGAATCCAACTTAACAATAAACTATGAAAGAAAAAAATATATATACATATAAAAAAAGAGTGTTTTGGGGCTTCAAATGTCCATCGATCGATGAATGGATAAAGAAGAGGGCGTGTATACATACAGTGGAATACTTGGCGATCAAAAAGAATGAAATCTTGCCATTTGCAATAATATGAATGGAACTGGAGTGTACATATGTTAAGCAAAATAAGTCAGTGGAATTTAAGAAACCAAACAGATGAACATAAGCAAAAATAAGATAAAAACAGAGAGGACGACAAACCATAAGAGACTCTTAAACAAAGAGAACAAACTGAGGATTGCTGGTGGGGTGCTGGGCAGATGGGCTACATGGGTGACGGGCATTAAGGAGAGCACCTATTGGGATGAGAGCTGGGTATCATATGTAAGTGATGAATAACTAGGTTCTACTCCTGAAACCATTATGATACTGTATGTTAACTAACTTGGATTTAAGTTTTAAAATATAAATTTTTTTTTTAAAGTCTGGTTTGGAGCTTGGTTGTTTTTTGTCTGTCTGTTTCCTTGTTCATTTTCTTTGTTTTTTTATATCCTCTGGTATTTGTCTTTCTCTGTCTGATTTATTTCACTTAGCACAATACCCTCTAGGCCCATCCATGCTGTTGCAAATGGCAAGACCCTTTTAGGCTGTCTATACCTTGGTGGCCTGCAGGTATTTACTGAACACACAAAGCAGAGAGAGGAGCTCTGGGCCTGAGCAAGGAGCAGATGGAGGCTGGTTTGACAGAAGGGAGAGAATGTGGGCACATCACACTTGGTACTGTAGGGACCCTTTGTGGGGCTCTGTTCAACATCACAGTGCTGCGTGACCTCCAGCACACCTCTCCTCCTCTCTGGGCTTTGGTTACCTTCTCTGGACAACACAGGTGGGGATACCAAGTGCCCCTAGGGACTCAGATGCTTAGGACTTGAGAAATTAATGGAGTGCTTGCTGCTGGCTGTGTGCCTAGCACCACACTTGGGGGATATCCAGTGAGGCAGGAGCTGAAGAAACTTTGTCGGTTGGTCCTCACCATCTTCAGAGTCACCTGACCTGTAGAGGTGTGTGTAGAGGAGACAGACAAGGACCTGGATTCATCATCCTGGGCCTGCCAATTCCAGCTGTGTGACCTTGAGCAGGTCACATAACCTCTCTGAACCTCAGTTAAGTCCATTATAAAGTAGGGAAACCACCACCCACCTCAGAAATTGGAGTGAGGACCACACAAGACAACTAAGCAGTGCTTATCAGTGATATTTGTACCATGAATGTCACTTCTTTCCCCTCCCCTTTCTCAGCCAATTAATGGAGAGAGAGAGAGAAAGAGAGAGAGAGAGAGAAAGAGAAAGAGAGAGAGAGAACCTGCTGTCTTCCAAGAAGCCTCTCTCATCAGTCTAGATTCACTGTAGATTCCTTCCCAGCCCATCTCCATCCCTAATCTGTGGTTCCAAGTCCTGCTGGATGCTCCCAACATACCAAACCTGTCTGGCATGGCAGGCGACTGAGGTACGAGAAGAAACTCAGGTCACGGTGACTGGCAGTGAGGCCCCTCTCCCCAGGATCGGACCCTTGGCCAAAACTTCCCCCTTCTTGGCCCAGACAGGCTGGAAAGCTGCTCTTCTGAAGGTACCACCAGAAGATCCCACTCATACATCATCCTTCAATCAGGAACAGCTCCCACAGCTACAAGAGAGAGACATCTGTCCCTCTCCTTCCCACCAACACCCAGAATGAGCCTAATTAGACCGTATCTTCTTTCAGCTGTCACTGTGATCGGTGCCACAAAAGTATTGAAACAGGGTTGCTCCAAGCACAGATGCCCGAAATGCCACACATTCCCCAACCCCAGGGCCCGGGTGCCTTGGCTGGTGCCAAGAGCCTGGAGTCACACTGTGGAGACCTGTAGAGGGCAGAGGGAGATGAGATGTTTCTGGAAGGAAGTAAACATTTTCTAAAAAATGGGCTAAGAGCCAAGCTAACTTTTGAAATTTTATTCCTGAATTTTGGATCTCTGATGAGAAATTATATCAGTAAGGGTCTTGGCAGGAAACAGAAGCTCATTCAGCTGGTGTTTTTGAAGAGATGTTTAATGAAGGGAAGAGGGTGGGGACACAGGGGTGGGCAGGATGCGGAGAGCCCATGGACGGGCATGTTGAGGGATCCAGGGACCAATCACAGCAGAAGCCAGAACCATCCCTGAACCCAAAAGGACAGGGAGAGGAAAAGTTACTATCAGAGTCCATTTAAGATCCCGAGTCAGGAAAGGGGGCCACTTACACCCACTGGAAAACCACAGCAAAGCAGAGAGGACCAGGGTACACTCAACCAGACCCCAAACTCCTCTCCTCCCAGTGTCTAGCTCCTCCACTGGCGAAACCCAATCAGAAGTCAAAGGTCAAGAGCCCTGTAGGTGCAGCCCAGAGGAGCAGGGTCCTGGGGCACAGAGGACAGGGAAGCAGTGAAGAGGGATATAAACAAACACAGAGTATCCAAGGCAGAAGCAAAAGCTTGTGGTATCATATCTCAACACTTGTCCATGGGAGCTAAGTCACACGAAACAAATTCCCTACTTTTCTTTGACCTCAGTATCCATGTCTATAAAAGGCATATGATCCAATTTAGAAAATTAGAAACCATGTTTATAGAGCGATTGGCACAGAAGAGTCAGATAATCAGTGACGTGGAGGTGGTTGGAAAATTACAGGCTCTGAGTTCAGATATCTGGGTTTCCTATCCTGGCTCTATCAGTCCCACGTTGTGTGACTTTGGGAAAGCAACTTATTAGAACCCAAGTGCACCACCTTCTAAACAGGTATTTTAGGAACTCCTGCTTCAAAGGGTGATGTATATAAAGTGTTCAGCACAGTGCCTAACACAGAGAGTACCAATAAATTGTTGACATTGCTTTTCTTGTTGATAAAAATTGAGGAAAAAGTACCTTTCAGGTATGGCTGGAGGAATGTCTTTCCCTCATCTTGACTTTGCAGGGGCTGCTGGACTTGAATTTCAGTGGTCTCCACTCGGCATAGCCTCTTCTGTTCTGGTGATTCTTTCAAGCTCAGACTCGCAAGCCTCAGAAAAGACAGACCTTCCCACAGACTTGGCTCCCACCCTCCACAATCCGGCTGCTCCTCTACCCATAGAGGAGAGCTGCACTCAGCTGATGCATCATGGAAGGAGGCCCCACTAGAGGAAAGGATGTTTGTCCCCCTCTGTGTCCCACGACAAAGATGATGATTACCCTAAATCACAATGAAGCTGGAGACACAGCCCAGAAAACCTTGGCTTTGACAAGCCTTTTCCACGTGAAGGAATCAGTGTGCTCTGACCCAGGCTCACATCTCAGCTGTGAGCATTGAGAGGACTGGGTGTTCTTACCGACCTTGCTGCCCTAGTACCAGGCACAGGGCCTCAACGATACACTTGAGCACCTACAATGTGCCAGGTCCTGGTTGTACTTCACCAGACAAAGCAGACTCGTGATGCTTGCAGACTGGCAGAAGAGTGAGGAATTTTACAAGTACGATTTTTTACAAATGACACAGCTGTTGTGGAAGGTAATATAGGAGATCCCTGCTGATTAGGATACTCAAGGTTGCAAAGGACCATTTTTCCCATAGTTAACAGAAGAAAAGATCATATAAAACATCGGATAGCATACTTTTCTTTAAAGTCACCAAAGAGTGGTGGATGCAACAAAGGTTAAATGAACGAAATTCCAGAGAGGAAGAAGCACTTAATCACTGAGGAAATAGCACCCGCCATCCTCATATCTGATGTCTGTGGCCCAATCTGTGGCCTGCAGGCAGAGCAGGAAGTTTGCCATAGGCAGAGGAACTTTGCTGAAACAAGGATAAACCAACACACTTTTGGTGACAATGTGGGCTGGCATGACAGATTGGAATCCAGAAGAGTCCAAATGCAATAATAAATCTCTTGGGCAAACAGTTGTCTCCCACAGGAATTGTGCTGAATAAGCAGCTGTGGGGGTGGAACCAGAAAGCAGGCATGGATCTTGCCATTTGTACCATGCTTGGGCTGAATCTAGAGATGACCTGAAACTAACTAAAGCTGTAAACCAAAACCCTGAAGCCCTGATCCTGATAAGATCAAAGAATCAGTCTCTCAGCATGGAAAGTTCAGTATTGGGACAAAAGACAAAAAGAGACCTCTGCCGTCTCCTCTGGACTACAAGTAAACTAAATTAAACTAATTAGGTTTCGTGTCAGCCTGGGTCAGCTTCATCATTATGGAATCTGAATTATCACCACTCACCCCAGCTTCCCAACAGAGAAGAGAAAGATGTCTTCCCTGTAAAAAAAAAAAAAAAAAAAAAAAAAGTGTCTAATTTACTCTCTACTGCTCTTTTAATTAAAATGTCCAAAATACAATAAAAAATTACAAAACAATGTGAAAAAATGTGACCTATAATCAAGAGAAAAGATAACCATATCGATAGACCCACAGAAGACCCAGACACAGGAATGAGCAAACTAAGGACTCTAAAATTATAAACATGTTAGAGATGTTTACAAGAAAATACATGCAGAATGAGTGGACAGGTAGGGAATTTTAGAAGCTGAAGGAGACATTTATAAAAAGAACAAATTGGAAATTCTAGATCTTGAAAATACAATATCTGAAATGGAGAATTCAGGGTATAGGCTTAAAAGCAAAAACTGGCCTCAGCAGAAGAAACAATCAGTGAACTCAAAGAGCAGTCAATACAAATACCCAAACTGAGGCTCAGACAGAAGAAAATATGGAGGAGAGGGGGAGGGAGAGAGAGAGAGAGAGAGAGAGAGAGAGAGACTTGTAAAATCACATCTAATGATCTAACATATGTATAATTGAAAAGGGAAAGTAGGGTTACTATAGGGATATGTAACCCATATGCATGTCCCCAATTCAGGTCTTTAAATGGGTTGTTCCCTGTGCTTAGGACTCAGAAATCCCCATAGATCAATCCAACATTGTTCAAATATTTCCATCTCAGTGAGAGATGAGTATATTAGACACATCTCCTTCAAATGCAAGTGACGGAGATCTAACTCAAAATGGCCTTAGCAAAATAGATAATGTACTGGTTTGTGTAACTGAAAGGTGTATAGTTTCATGCTTTAGGCATGACTACATCTAGTTGCTGAAATGATATTGAGGGGTCCCCTGACCACCTTATAAAAAATTTACATTCACCTACTCTCCCACTCATGGCTAGAATTTCTTCTCCCCCTATTTGCTTTATTTTCTTTAGTTGTTACCACTAACAAACTATATATTTTATTTATCTGTGAGTTATTCCTCTCATCTGCTAGAAAATATGTTTCCTGAGGGCAAGTATTTCATCTGTTTTCTTCACTGTTGATTTCTCAACACCTAGAACTTAGTAGGTACTCAATAAATATTACTGATAGAATAATAGTGAGACTTAAGCCTACTCAAAATTGAAAGAAGGCATGAAGAAGGAGCTTTGGGCTGTAAGTGGAAAGATAATTATATTAGACAGGTCTCCTTCAAATGCAAGTGACAGAGATCTAACTCAAAATGGCCTTAGCAAAATAGATAATGTACTAATTTGTGTAACTGAAAGGTGTATGGTTTCATGCTTTAGACATGACTACATCTAGTTGTTGAAATGATATTGCAAGAAATGGTCTATCTTGGTTTCTGGGTTCTATTTTCCCCTGTGTGAGTTTCATTCTCAACCAGGCTTTCTCCAGCAGGTAGTAAAGAAGGACCCAGAAGCTCCAGTTCTGTGTGATTTTAACTTAACCACTCAATGAGAAGAAACTTTCTTCCTTAGTAGTTCCAGGAAAAATCCCAGTGCTGTGCTTGTCGGCCAGGCTTGAGTCATAGTCATTTCTGAACGAACTCACCATGGTCAAGGAGATAGAGAGCACTGATTACTCAGGTCTTGGTCATGTGACCACCTTTGGAATTGGGACATGGACTCCCTCCTATCAAACCATATGGCCTGAGAGCAGGGGCTCCTCAAAGGAAAATCAATGTGCAATTTCTTGAAGAAAGAAGCCATGCAGGGTAGATAAAAGCACATATCTATTTATGTAAGCATCATCTGGAGTACAGGATAGGGCAAGCAAGAGTGTACCAAGAGAATGCTTGGGGCCAGGGAGACTGTGAAGCATTCTGGGGAAAAAAAATAAGTTCTATTCAGTTGGAAAAAGCAAGGAAGGAGTGGTTAGAAAATGAGGAGGTAAACAGAGGCTTAACCTTGCAGAGCCTTTTAAACCAAGTCAGAAGTTTTGATATAATACTAAAAGCAAAGGGCAGCCCTTAAAACATTCCAAGCAGAAGATTTAAATGTTAACCTGTTTTAAAGACCTCCCATTAACTGCCCTACTTAGAATAGATCAGACAAGAATAAGACTGGAGCCAGCCACCTATGAGATGGGACCACTGTCCATAGGAGGGAGATGATAGAGATCTACGAAGGTGACAATGGGGACGGACAAAGTAACAATCTTTGAGAGACAATTTGGAGACACAATTCAAACATTCTCTAAACTGATTAGGATTCATCAATAGCTTTCAACGCCTTGCCTGGAACATCACTCAGCCGTCTGCCACTTCCTGGCTCTTCCGCCAGGGTTATAAGAAGTCCTAGTCAGGGGCGCCTGGGTGGCTTAGTCGGTTAAGCGTCCGACTTTCGCTTAGGTCATGATCTCGCGGTTCGTGGGTTCGGGCCCCGCGTCGGGTTCTGTGCTGACTGCCAGCTCAGAGCCTGGAGCCTGTTTCAGTCTGTGACTCCCTCTCTCTCTGACCCTCCCCTGCTCACACTGTCTCTCTCTCTCTCTCCTAGAAATAAATAAAAACATTAAAAAAAAAAAAAAAAAGAAGTCCTAGTCAGAAGGCAATGTTCCTATCTCCTTACCTTCCTCTCTCCTCTGCTAACCTCACTCCAGGGCAGATCCTGGCACACTTTCCAGCAGTGAGCCCCTGCTTTGAACTCACATGTACATGAGCTGCATAAACCTGTGTGGATAGGAAAGGTAAGTGAAGAGAGCTCATGCTGGCACCACCTGGGGCAAGCACGTCGCCCTAGAGTCAAACAGAGCCCCGTTTTATTTCTGCCTTTGCCACTTATTAGCTGTGAGCCCTTGAGCAAGTTACTTAACCTCTCTGAACCTCAGCTTCCTCATGTGTATATATTCCTCATGAATATAGGGCATTAGCTCACAGAGCAGTTATGAGATTTAAGTGATTTTGTGCATCTGAAGGCCAAGAATAGCGCCAGGCACACAAAGTGAATTCAACTGAGATGGGTTCCATTTTCCTCCTTCTTTCTTAGGTGCCTAAGGACCTATTTGCACCTATTTCCCTTTTTGACAGCCATCCTTCATCCTGCCCCAGTTTCATGATATAATTTTGATCAGTGAAGTACAAATACTCAAGAGTCATCTAATTCATTGTGTACAGCTTCAATGACAATTACTAAGTGTGCCTCGCCTCCTGGCAGGGGCTGTTGGGCAGCCTCAGGGTATTGATTAGGTCCTACTGGACCATGAGTTCATATGTTTGGGCAAATACGGAGGAAACAGCACTTGGAAAATAGAAGTTAATATACCTCTTTAATCGTTTGGGGCATTGGTTAGACTCCTAGACATTAAAAAATTACTTTCATTCCCCCAGAAGCAGGCAGGTCCCCACTACCCATTTATACTCATAAAACAGTACCTACTCAGTGTTAGTCATCCCCACTACAGCTGGTAATTACAAAGTGCAGGGAAAATGAGAGAAAAATAACTCAAAACCCTTGGGTATGAGTATAACCTGTGACTTGCTTCCAACCAACAGAATATAGCAAAAGTGATACGTGTTTACACACAAGTGCTTCTGTGACTATGCTGTATTAGATTACCACCAATCTTGGTGGAATCTCTTACTCTCCCACTGGTTTTGAGCAAGCAAACAGCCATTTTAAGGCATGCCATGTGTCGAGGGACTACAGACAGGTTCTAGGAGCTGAGGACTGCCTTTAGCAAGAGCCATCAAGAAACAGAAGCCCCAAGTCTCATAGCTCAAAACACTGAAATCTACCAAGAACTGTACTAGTTTGGAAGTGAATCCTTCCTCCATCAAGCATCCAAATGAGAACCGAGCCCTGCCATTACCTTCATTACAATCTCCCAAACGACCCACCTGAGCCATGTCCAGACTCCTAACCCACAGAAACTGTGAGATCATAAATGTGAGTTGTTTTAAACCGCAAGTTTAATAGTAATACTGTTACATAGCCATAGACAATGGATATATATGGTAAGTGCTAAATGAATGGATTAACATCCCAGAGAATGAAAACCTAGGGAAAATTTCTAATCAGAAAAGGGGCAGACCAAGACCAGTTGATTGAGCACACAAATATTTATTCTAAACCTTATTTTTGCAGAAGACTAGCTAATTATACTGAGTGCTGGTGGGGATGGTTCATTAGTCAGGGTAGGCCAACTGCTATAACAACAACTTCAAGACAGTAATGAGGTTTATAACACAATAATGGCTTATCTCTTCCTCACAGCAAAATCCAGTGTAAGCTGTAGAGGGGTAGGGAGGGAATTGACCTCTGTTCGCTCCAGTCAGTCAGTCATTCAGGGACCCAGGCTCTTGCATCTTTTGGCTTCTCCATCCCCTGGGCTTCAAGGTCTTCCCCTGGGTCCTTCCAGCTGGCAGACAAGAGAAGAGGGAGTGCATGAAGAAGCACAGGGTGTCTTTTTTGTAAGAGGCAAGCTCAGGAAATAGACGAGTTGCTTCCGTCCTCATTCTTTGGCCACAACTCAGTCATGTGGTTTCATCTGACTGCAAGGGATGCTGGGAAATGTCACCCAGCTCCTGTCCACAAGGAAAATGGAAGGCTCTGGTGAACCCATACTAGTTCCTGTCCAGAGGGGAACAGTGAAGATACCAGAATAATTAAGTACAGTTTTGGCCCCAGGTGATTCACAATTTACTGAAAACAGCCAAGTAGCAGGTAATTATAACACACAGCCCAATAGGAAATATTCTTGAGAAACACAGAGGCTGAGACAGAGACTGAGAGAAACAGAGGCAACTTGATGTAATGGAGACTAGTTCTGCCTTTTGTTGACTTTTGATTCAGATCTATTTATTTACCTTCTCTGAGCTTCTGTGTCCTCACTTGCAAATTTGAAAAAATACCTTAGCTTCTCAGTTCCCTCACCTATTAAATGGAAGTAATATTGCTTCCCTCAAAAGTCTGCTGTGGAGATGAGATAATCCACGTAAATAAAATGCTTAGCAGAGTACCTAACACACAGCAAAAGATTCTATAATTGCTGTTATTGTAAATTATCATCATCATTATCATGATTATTATACCTTGCTGGGCCCCCAAAGGACTTGGAACTATTTCAAAAAGTATAGCAAGTTTTTCTTTACGCAACTGATAATTGTTTTATTGCCCACGAGCTTTGGAAGCTCAGAATAAGGAAGGATTGATCCTGACCCTTGGAGATTAGAAAGGACTTCCTGAAGGAGGTAGCAATCTTGGAAGGATTGGCACTATCTTCATGCCCTGGGCTGTTGCCTGAACAAGCAGAGCAGCCATCTTCTGCATCCCAGAGATGCACAGACTGAGAGGGAAAGGGTGAAATCCACAAAATTCAGGGCAGGCTGAGCAGTGACAGTGGGCACATCCATTAGTTCCTGATTAAGGGCATGGACCCTCCTCCCTCCATCTTGGATGATGTAAACAGGTATTTTAAAAGGAGCACCAGATGATATAGCAGGTAATAAACTTATGGAATTCATTTCACCAGGGGGCTGCTAAGGGGCAAATCTTAAGTTATTTCCCCAAAAGCTTAGTTAAATTCATGCATGATTGATTCCTAATGGATTTATCCAATCCTGTTATGAAGCACCTTCCTAAGTTTGAAGTCTTAGAAAACAGGTGTACCTTCCTATGATACTTCTCTCTGCATCTCTGGCACAGACAAAATATTAGGCTGCATATATCCCTGGTTGACTTGCTGTGACAATTCAATTAGAGGATCCTGCGAGAAGCTGCCCAAAATAGCACTTTGGACCAGGAAGGGCCAGTACCGGGCACCTGCGCGGTCACTTCCTGACAGGTTCAAGGCAGGCATCACCAATCCATCACAGCACATTCGCTCCCTGAGCCGCATTACAGCTCCAGACCCTCTCCTAGCACAGCCCCTGGCGGAGCCCATCCCTCTACATAAGATGAAAACAAGACCCAGGGAATAGAAGCAATTGGTCCAAGATGTTAGCCTCACAGTTATCCTTTTAAGATCTCTAGGCTGGCCATAGAGTACGGGAATCCAGTCAAATCCAGTCACCAGTCAAGGGTCCATGCCTCTAGGTCATTTGATGGATAGAAGGAAATCCTGCAGCCCCTTCCCACCTTCCTTATTCATAAACCTGCTATTTGCTTTACGAAACGGAAGCCAGGGCTTAGGAGGTAACAGTACCTGAGATGCAGGAAGAGGAGGAGGAGGAGACAGGCAGGAAGGAGGAGGCAGAGAGGAGAGAATCTTTCATGTAAGCATTCCATCTTTTGACGTTTGACATTTTACTAACACCTTTATACCCACTGTTATTTAACTCTCCTATGCCCCCATCTTCATAAAGAATGAAATACTGAAGCTCAAGGAGGAAAGCGCTGCTAAGATTACACAGCTCCCAAGGGCTGGAGCTAAGACCCAGACGGGGCTCCTGTACCAGCCAAGCTCATGTTCCACTCCCACAGACTGGGATTTATTTGGGAGCAAATCTCTTTCTTTCTAGATCCAGATGTAACGGTCTTCCATGTGGATTGAGAGAACAAATCAGCCAGACGGGGCCCTGCCTCCCAACAGCATGGCATATACCCTTGGTTTACACTGTCCCGTCCCTGCTCTCCTGCTGTCCAGAGAATGAAGATGTATTTGCTGATGTGCTAGCAGAGAATGTCATCCTGTGGTGGCTGAGGGTAGCACTCAGGGACCAGATGTCCAGTGTCTCCCAGGCCAGATCCCTGTCCCTCTCTAACGATGATGTTGGTGCCACTAGAAATAACCTAATTTACTAACTGCCTATTACTGGTTCACCCAACAAATATTTATTGAGTGTTTACCATGTAATGGGCACTGGGCCAGGCCCTGGGGACACAGCAGTGACAAGCCAGTTCATGGAGTTTATATTAGGGGGAAGGAAGGATAAGGAATGATCATATTTATAAATAAATGCAGAAAATAATTTCAGAAATAACAAATATGATAGTCAAGGTCACCTGATAGATAGTAACTGGGGAATTAAACAGAGCTGGTCTACTTTAGGAAGGCCTTCCTGAAGAGGTGACTTTTAAGCCAAGGCCTTAAAGAGGAAGAGAAGTCACTTGTGTAAAAAGAAGAGAGAAGAGCATCCCATGCATATAGAATCTCAAGTCAAAAGCTCTGAAACAGAAAAGCCTATGTTCAAGGATTAGAAGGCTGGCAGGAAGCTAGGGTGAGAGTTATTATCCCATTTGAAAGATGAGCAAAATGAGGCCTAGAGAGTTAAAGCAGCTTGCCTAAGATCTCACAGGAATTTTTGAGTGGCAACAAATTAAATGGACCCTGAAAGGATCATGATGTTGTAAACAGCGACCTGAGGTCTTTGTCAGAGAGCAGCCTCTCTGCAACTCAGTATTTACCCCTTCCCCCTGTGCTGTGCCGTATCAGGTCCTATTCCTCCCGGAGCAACGTCACGATCCACTCCCAGGCACCTGCGTGCAGTATCGCCAGCTGGAGGTGGCAATCTGGGCTGAGGCGGGCCACGAGAGAGGAGGGGACTTCCTCTTTGCCTGCAAACGTCTTTCTCCAGCAGGGAGCACAGCCAAGGAGGAAATAACACAGTGAACGACATGATCAGCGAGGCAGGTGGCTGGTTTGTTTTTCCAAAAGCATCAGCTAATCTCAGGAGCTGGGCTAGGACTCCAGTTTGTGATATCTTTTGGGGAAAAGTCCTCTGTGTTCTCTTCATTGTAGTTCAGCAAATTATTCCCCGAACAATTATTTTATCCCTTGCTCTGGGTTCGTTTCCAACCCCGAGAACAGTGCCTACACCCAGTATCGGTGGAATGAGCGAACAGTTTATACACAGTAAGAGAGGGATGCAAACATATATAAGCTCATTCGGTCACTCACTCATTCATCTACTTGCTATTTATCAATAAACACCGCTTGCCTTATGCGGGTCTAGCACTCTGCTAGACATGAGGTGGAAAAGAATGAAAGATGGAAAAAATGAGTTTGCTGATTCCCTCACTTCTGTTGGGCTTCTGGATTAACATTTCACAGCATTTTAAATCTACGTATATTTTACAAAGCCTTTGGAGCCGATTCTGAGTTCAGATCAGGCCTGACCATCTGTATAACCTTGGGCAAGGTACTAACCTCTCTTTCTCCATCATAAAAATGGGAATAATAATGCATTCCTTCTTGTGTTGTGTAGTAACGTGGGTAGGAGGCTGAGCAGAGATCCTAGCATGTGGTAAGTGCTTAATAAGTAGTAGCTGGTCTCATTGTTTTTTTTTTTTTTTTTTTTTTTTACAAATAGTTTATTGTCAAATTAGTTTCTACATAACACTCAGTGCTCATCCCCAAAGTGCCCTCCTCCATGCCCATCCCCCCCTCCCCCCCACATCCATCAGTCCTCAGTTCTTCTCAGCATTCAAGAGTCTCTCATGGTTTGCCTCTCTCCCTTTCCCCCACCATTTCCCCCCTTCTTCTCCCCCTTGTTCCTCCGTCAAGTTCCTCCTAATCCTCCTATATGTGCAAACATATGATATTTGTCCTTCTCTGCCTGACTTATTTCGCTCAGCATAACACCCTCAAGGTCCATCCATGTTGCTACACATGGCCAGACTTCATTCTTTCTCATTGCCATGGAGTATTCCATCGTGTAGATAAACCACATCTTCTTGATCCATTCATCTGTTGATGGACACTTAGGCTCTTTCCATGTTTTAGCTATTGTGGAGAGTGCTGCTATGAACATTGGGGTACACGTGCTCCTATGCCTCAGCACTCCTGTATCCCTTGGGTAAATTCCTAGCAGTGCTATTGCTGGGTCATAGGGGAGTTCTATTGTTAGTTTCCTGAGGAACCTCCACACTGTTTTCCAGAGGGGCTGTACCAGTTTGCATTCCCACCAACAGTGTCGGAGGGTGCCCGTTTCTCCACATCCTTGCCAGCATCTAGAGTTCTCTGACTTGCTCATTTTAGCCACTCTGACTGGCGTGAGGTGGTATCTCAGTGTGGTTTTGATTTGTATTTCCCTGATGAGGAGGGATGCTGAGCATCGTTTCATGTTGCCTGGGAAGCTGTGTCTAAGGCAACTTCAGCGGGTCGCACAGACGGGGATTTGGAGATTGGAACTGCCCTGGGTTGAAGAGTGCAACCAACTTCGGCTGCGCCCCCGGTACGGGGAGTTTACACACCCCAAAAAAGCGAGGTGCAGCGCTTGCTTCAAGAAGAGACTGGAGCACCGTCACTCTCCTCCCCACAACCGCTGAGGCAGAGCTCCCGCCTGAGGCATTGGATCACGCCACGCCCATCCCTGCCTGAGAGGTTCTCTCCTCCCTTTTTTTTTTCTTCCCCTTTTTTTTTGTTTTTTTTTCCTTTTTTTTCTTTCTTTTTTTTTTCTTTTTTTTCCCTTTTTTACTCTTTCTTTTTTTTCTTCTTCTTTCTCTTTTCTCTCTTTTTTTCCCCAGAACACTGACCTGATTAACTCTGGTCGCCAGCTTGCTTAAACGATCACGAGTCCATTGTGTAAATGTAAATTCTACACCTACTGACATTTTCAGCTATTTCTCTCAGGAGTAATTAGACTATATAGTTTCTCTGGATAATTCCAGCACCCTTCTCTCACCTATCCAACCATATTCTACCCTTTACCTCTTTGAAAAAAGCTTCTTATCCCTTCTGCCTGTTCATTCTATTTCCAATTGTGTCTCATCCCGCCCTGCTTTCTCTCTGTTTCTCTATGCTCCTCAACCAGCACTGCATACACACGGCTATTTAACTGTAGCTGGGAAATCTGGTTATATGCTTTAAACCGTTCTTTGTCCATCGGTTTTCTTCTTTTTTCCTTTTCTTTTCCCCTTTTTGATCCTTTTATTTATTTTATACTCCTTATTATTCTCTCTCCCTCCTCCATCTTTTCTCTTAACTTTTTCGTTTTCCCTCTCTCTTTGCATGTTAGTTGAATTAGCCTGTTCTTTTGTGTGCTCCTGCTCCCTTTGTGTTTGCCTGTCTGTTTTCTTTTCCAGGGCTACCTCAAGAAACAAGCTAGAGTGCACAAGGTGGAGAGTCCCAAATATCAATACGAATAGGAAAATAAAATAACCAAGGTCCCAACAAGAGAGACCAGGGGATACCATTCAAATAGCTGGTCTCAGTATTAAGATGTCTGTTATTTCTGATTCTGCTGTCAATACCTTGAAGTAGGTATTCTGTTTCCATTTTACAGACTTGAAAGTTATGGAAAGTCACGTGGCCAAATATCTTAAGGATATAGAACTGACCTTGAGTGTTTGTCAACCATGGCAATGATCCTCCCAAATTCATGCCTTTTGATTCCAATTAAAGCATGTAGGAGGCCTATTAGATCTAGAGTGGAAATTTTCCCATTTGATGATCACTTCATAATTGGAGTCATTGAGGCCATAGAGGTTAAGAGAATTGCCCACAGTCAACAGTGTTGGCGGATCTGGGATTTGAACCCAACTTTCCTGGGTGTTGGATTTCCTACGCTATGTCAGACAAGGTGCTCAATTCCAAAGACGTGAAATTAAACATGACCCAGGCCCCGTCCTTGAGGACTCTCAGACTAAGGAGGTGTGGGCGATGGAAAGGGAGACGCGTCTCCTGAGAAGAAAGACTCCTGAAGAATCGACTCTGTCTTCACAAATAGATGCAGGGCTGTCCTTTGAAAAGGGGAGGCAGCATAAAAAAACAGCTCAGCACACAGGCACCGGAGTCAGGCAAACCTGAGTTCAAGTCCACCTCTGCCACTCTCAAGCCTCCTGACCTTGGAAGGCAGCTATGCTCACCACTATACCACCAACGCATCAAGCCTCCTGACCTTGGGAAAGTCATTTACTATCTCCAAGCCTCAGTTTCTTCATCTCTAAAATGGACATGACAACACTTACCTCCTTAGGCTGCTTACAGCCTATCAGAAGTGGGCTCCACCCCTAGGGTCTCACCCCTTCCCAGAAAATAGAAGTCAAAGGATGGCTGAAACATAATTTCCTTGAGGGCAGTGACTTTATGGATCTTGTTTATTGCAGTGCTCCCGGTGGCCGGCACATAGCACAGGCACCACGTGGACAGAGACGTGGGTCTGGGCAGGCATCATAGACAAAGGGGATAGCAGGAGCCTGTGGGCTATACTAAGGACCAGCCCCTTCCCAACTGGTTCCTTACCTGGAGTTGTGTATCAAGCCTGTTCACCCTTGCATTTCTTATAAAGGGGTTGAAGTGAACACTTTGAATTGTCAACCCAAAGGCTCTTTGAAACCAATTATTCTTGTCTTCCTCTATTATAAAGTCTGAAAAGCCAAAACAACCTATGTGCCACCTGCCTGGAGAACTACATACACAGCTGGGGCCAGTGAGAGGTAGCAGAGAGAAGTCGTGTGTGCACGTGTGCATATCTGTGCATGCATATGTGTGTGCGCACATGGGTGTGTGCATACATTGCCCTTTCCCCCCTTTTCTCTTTGCCCCTATCCCCTTCTAAGCTACTAAAGGACTCCAATGGATGCAGTAGCCACTGTGAAACTTTGAGGAGACAAGAATGAAGGTGTGTATCTATCTGGTAAGGAAGGTGGAACATTTATTTTATTTGACGAACAATCCTTTATTTGTCTAAGTCACTAGGGAGAGTTTCTATCATTTGCAGCCAAAAGCAATCCTATTACATACAGGAATTTGCTAGCCATGCTATCTGGGTAGCCCTGCTCTGGACAGATCTTTGCTGATTCCCCTCACCGCCACCGCCACCCCTACCTCCTCTTCTTCTTAGGCCAACCTTCTAAACATTTCTAACTGGAGTCATAAGATGCTCCTCTGTCTGCCTCTACAAGAGTTAGCCTTCTCTTCCAAACCATGATCTTGGCCTCAGGACCAAGATATTTCCTTTTGACTAGGGCACTTCCTTATT
This sequence comes from Hyaena hyaena, assembly GCF_003009895.1. Taxonomy (NCBI): domain Eukaryota; kingdom Metazoa; phylum Chordata; class Mammalia; order Carnivora; family Hyaenidae; genus Hyaena; species Hyaena hyaena. The sequence continues at coordinate 998,828 of NW_024080678.1, read as the reverse complement.
GGCGTGAGACCAGGGTAGAAACGACTTACAGTCGACGTGGCCTCCACTGTGTGATTTTATCTAATGCTGTTTCAGAGCCCCAGCTTTTTGGCTGCTATGTCTGCCATGTTGAAAACATCACAAGTCCTAGAATATCAGGCTCTGAAGGGGCCTTCCTGGTAATCGTGCGGAGACAAGAGCAAATCTCAATATGTTTATCCTTATGCTTTTTCTTTTGTGCATTGCCTTGAGGATAATTAGGATTATGATGGCCTTTTTACTGTAATCTTTTCTACTTCCTCAATGAGCTCTTTAGCACCAAAAGGATGGACCCAAGGGAAGCTGGACATGGAGTTTATACCATAACAATAGACAGAGGACAGAAAGAAACAGAGAGAAAGAACGAAGAGGACCAGACCGCTCTGTCACCAGGGAGACCAGAGAAGGGTTCCCTGGGGTCAGGAAACATTTACAAAGACATGGACATGAGCAAAATCAAGTACCTGGTGTCCTTTTAGAGGAGGTCTGGTATTATCTACTGACCTTGAGAGACTGTCTGTTCCTACCAGGATTAACACTTTTGACAGATTTCAATCAACTAGGCTATTTTACAGCTCTATTGAGGCAAAAGTTGTAGAAAACTCAGAGTAATGCAAATGACTCTTGTCCACAGCAGTGAAAATGAGTTTTGTCTGGTAGAGATATAATTGATTTCTACCTGGTAGGGAAATAATAACCCCAGCCCTTATGTGTTATTGCCCAATAGCAGTGATGCTCAGTGTCATTTGGGTATATCTCGGGGATTGCCCAAGACGCTTTCTGGTAGTCTGTTAGGTCAAAACTATCTTCATAATAATTGCAAGGCATTATTTGCCTATTTTTCCTCTCATTTCCTTGCAAGCATATAGCTAAGTTTTTTGCTATAATGATGTTACTATCATTGCTCTGATGGCTAATGGAATGTATGCTTGTATGCTCTTGTGTTTTACATTTTTCTTAGTTTTAATTTCTAATATGGCAAATATTGGTAGATTTAACCCACATAAGCAAGTCTTTTTGAGGTCCTCAATAATTTTTAAGGGGTCGTGAGGGGCACCGGGCTGGCTTAGTGAGTGTGTGACTCTTGATCTTGGGGTTGTGGGTTCGAGCTCTACGTGTGGCATAGAGTTACTTAAAATAGATTTTTTTAAAAAAGGATGTAAAGTGGAGGTGCCTAGGTAGCTCAGTCAGTTAAGCATCCAACTCTTGATTTCGGCTCAGGTCAGAATCTCATGGTTCCTGGGATTAAGCACTGTGTCTTGTTCCATGCCAGTGGTGCAGACCCTGCTTGGGATTCTCTCTCTCTCTCAAAATAAATAAATAAACATTTTTTTCCAAAGAGTGTAAAGGGATCCTGAGACCAAAAAGTTGGAAAACTGCTGCCCTGTAGAATATTAACTAATTTTGTATCTATTAGCATATTTATTTCCTCATCCCTGATTGGGGCGTGTGTGTGTGTGTGTGTGCATACATGTGTTTGTAACTGGTTTTAATATCTTACTTTTCCCTTCATTAATCAATAAGTTAAATAAATTCTTTATTCATTTTATATCTGTACAGGGGTAATGTCTTTAGCTTCTAAAAATTATACTTTAACACTGGGCTTGGAGTAGAAGAAAGGGGGGTAAGGTGGCCAAGGAGAAGGTGTAGGGTCCTGGACCATGTTTAGGCCACCGTGCTCTCCCTGCACCCAGCAGCACAGAGCCCTGTGGAAGCCAAGTCAATACCCGACACTATCACCTTATCATTCAAGCCAGGGCCACACATGAACCCTGCACAGAGGTCTCAGTTCACCATGGGCTCCTGCTCTCCACTGCCTTGTTATGTTGACGAATCTACTCATTGCCCGCCACTCCCCCTCCCCGCTCAGCTCTCCTGGGAATAAACACACTTGTAAAGGCCTTCAGTGCTCCCAAGAGGAGAATGAATGTGGAGTTTGTCCCAGACAAACTCTTGTCCTGAGCTTGGGTTTCTTCCTCACCTGATTGCAGAAACAATGGGAAGAATAAACAACCCAAGCCAGTCACGGAGCACACAGTGGGAGCCACATGAATACTTGCTGACTCAGAACCCTTTTCTCTTTCATTCAGTCCCTGCTTATTGCTCTTCAACAGGAATGGAATCCTGGTGCTGGCCAGTGGCTGAGCAAGGTGGTATGGGAGTGAGGAAGAGAAAGAAGGGGGTCCCTGCCAGTCAGATGGAGGTGCTGGTACAGGAAGGTGTTTAAGGTCATCTCTTAAAGGCTGCCAGTACATGTGTACATAGTATCCTCTTGCATAGCAGATAGGACATTACAAATATGTAAGTATTTCCATGATCCCCTCCTGGATGCTGAGAAGGGAAGATTCTTGCCTGCAACCTCAGCCTAGCTCCCTCCTTCACTAGGGGAATTTAGGATAAGGGGTGAAGCAGAGAGAATCCTAACAACATCTGAGAAGCTAAGATAATCTATGTCAGGGTTGCCATACTATGGTCCGTGAGCCAAATACAGCTCTCTGCCTGTTTTTCATACAGTCCATGAGCTAAGAGTGGTTTTTAAATTTTAAAATGATTGAAATGAAATAAAAAAGAGAATATCTCATGACCCCTAAAAATTATATGAAATTCAAATTTGAACATCCATAAATAAAGTTGCATTGGCAGACAGCCAGGCTCACTAATGTGCTTACTGTCCAGAGCTGCTTTGGGGATGCAGTGGTAGAACTGAGCTGCTGTGACCGAGAACGTATGGTGGGGAAGCCTAAAGAGTTTCATCCGCAGCCCATCAGATAAGTTTGCCAATCTCGATTGACATAATGCACCAAGAGAGAGGAAATAATGATTTGGGGCAGTCGAGAGTCGGGAAGAGGGTGGGGAGTGGGGGAGGGTGGCAAAGATATTTAGGGGTGAGGGAAAACAGCTCCTCTTCCTATAAAGACACTGAAAGTATTTGGGGGACATCTGGATGACTCAGTCGGTTAAGCATCCGACCTTGGCTTAAATCAAGATCTTGTGGCTTGTGGATTTAAGCCCTGCATCGGGCTCTGTGCTGACAGCTCAGGGCCTGGAGCCTGCTTCGGATTCTCCCTGTATCTCCCTCTCTCTCTGGCTCCTCACCCCCTGGCTTGTGCTTGCCCTCTCTCTCTCTCATTCCCTCTCTCTCTCAAAAATAAATAAATAAATATTTTTTAAAAAATAAAGACACTGAAAATATTTGAAAGGATATTCAGGATGGTTATGTGTTTTAAGAATATTTCTCACTGGGGCACCTGGGTGGCTCAGTCAGTTGAATGTCCACCTTCAGCTCAGGTCATGATCTTGCAGTTCATGAGTTCAAGGCCTGTGTCAGGCTCTGTGCTGACAGCTCACGGCCTGGAGCCTGCTTCGGATTCTGTGTCTCCCTCCCTCTCTCTACCCCTCCTTTGTCCTCCCTCCCCCCCTCTCTCTCTGTCTCTGTCTCTCTCTCTCTCTCTCTCACACACACACAAATAAATAAACATTTTTTAAAAATTTTAAAAAGAATATTCCCCATCAAAAGTCAGTTTTTTGTTATGGATGCAAACATATACAATAAAATATAAAACCATATGTGAGAGTAATAGCCACTAAACTCAAGACAGTGAATCCCTCTGGGAAAGAAAAGGAAAGGTGTGAAGACAAGAATAGGTGAAGCTCTACCTATAACGTGTGATTCGTTGAAGTTTTTAAATTAAAATATCTGAAGGAGGGGCGCCTGGGTGGCGTAGTCGGTTAAGCGTCCGACTTTCGCTTGGGTCATGATCTCGCGGTTCGTGGGTTCGAGCCCCGCGTCGGGCTCTGTGCTGACTGCCAGCTCAGAGCCTGGAGCCTGTTTCAGTCTGTGACTCCCCCTCTCTCTCTGACCCTCCCCTGCTCACGCTGTCTCTCTCTCTCTCTCTCCTAGAAATAAATAAAAAAAATATAAAAAAATAAAAAATAAGAAAAATAAATAAATAAAATATCTGAAGGAAATAAGCTGACAAGTAATAAAAGATGGAAAGATCATTTAGTGACAGAGACGAAACCATAAGAACTGATATTTTTAAAGTTGTGTCTGGCACAAGGCACAGGAAATCTGAAAGGGCAACTGAGAGACTGTTGGTCATAAGCTCTTTCTACAGTGTTTTTGTTTTGTTTTATTTGGTCTTGGGTTTTGTGAAGTTTTTTGGTTATTATAATAAAGACTACTATTTTGTCCTGAATCTAAGACATGCATTTTTCCCCTTACGTTTTAGGTGTGTTGTATGACTGATCGTAGAACATAGTTAAGTCTGGCAGAGTCTTTTCTTTCTTAGTGCTACAGAAAATAGTTCATCTTATAATTTATAATCGACAGTATCTTAAATCGTCTTTTGAAGGGACAAATAAAATGGATTCTCTTCTTGGGAGTTCCATTGAGAGAAATGGGGTATTCATAATTTGGGGGGTTCTGTTACAAAGATAAACTGAGGCATATTAAAATTTTTAGGAGTTAATTTGAGCAAAAATCAATTCGAAGGGGGAAACACCAATCCGGAAGTGGTGAAGAAGTCTCCAGCACCAGGCACTTGGGGAGAGGCTTTTCTAGAAAAGAGGTGGAAGCAAAGCAAGGAAATTATTGATTGACTATAGCTTAAAGCCTAGTTGGCTGTTTGTGACTGATTGTCCTCAGGTTTCAATTTTGTAAACTTGAGGCATTTATCGGCTTAGATTTTGGGTTTGCTTATGTAGGTTAGCAGGGCTATGGAGCTGCCCCAGTCTAATGGACTCTGTTTAATTAATTTAACCATTGACTGAGGGTATTTCTGAGTGAGACACTGCATTGAGCCTGGCCCACTAGGAGCCTCAGGATCTATCTGTGTTTAATTATCTGATGGGAAGAGAGCTGGAAAGCCTGGGTCACACACATTGTTTATGATATCTCTTCCTAGGAAAAGGAAAGAGTAAAAATCATACTGAGTCCTTTTGATGTGATGAATCAGAGAAAACTTTGTGCTGGTCAGCAGAACCTGACCTGGAAAAACGATTGTCCTAATTCCTAACTGTTATTAAACTCCATCTCCCAAAGTGAAATAAAATACAGAGCCCATAACAATTAAGCCCTCTTTCCTGCGAGTCGGTCTTAGAAGCAAGGGGCTTGATGAGAAGCAAGCCATCTCGCGGGAGACAGAGCAGAGAGCAAACTGTGCTCTGTTGAACAGAGCCAGGGACGCAGGAGGTACTTATGAAAGATGGTAGCTTCTGACGGAAGACCCGGACTACAGGTTTGCTTGCAAAACCCACCTTGCTGAGATGAAACTTTGAGTCTCAGACCAGCTCTTCCCATTGTCTTTCCCACCATGCAAGATGGCAGAAAACTGAGGAGTCAGGGAGCCCCTGGAGCCAGATAAGGAGAACCCCTTTCCCTCTATTTACCTGGGGGTATTAAGAATGTTGAATTCAGGGGCTCCTGGGTGGCTCAGTCAGTTAAGTGTCCGACTTCAGCTCAGGTCATGATCTCACGGTTCGTGGGTTCAAGCCCTGCGTCAGTCTCTGTGCTGACAGCTAGCTCAGAGCCTGGAGGCTGTCTTCGGATTCTGTGTCTCCCTCTCTCTCTCTGACCCTCCCCTGCTCATGCTGTCTCTATCTCTCTCCCAAAAATAAATAAAACATTAAAAATTGGGGGAAAAAAAGAATGTTGAATTCAGCAGAAGCATGTGGGTAATATAGGGATTTTCCCGTTCAACAGTTTCTGAGCAGGTGCTAGGCACTGTCCAAGGTACCTGAGACAGAGACTTCCCTGGAAGCTCTTGTGTTCCCCCAAGTTAAACTTTGTATAAATTGTCTCCCTTCATTCTCTCAATAATCCTATGATGCAGGTACTTTTATCATCATCCCTATGTTACAGATGCTGAAACTGAAACTCAGAGAGGTTTACTGACTTGCCGAAGGACACAGTGAATAACTAACAGAGCTGGGATTTGAGCCCATAGCATCAAGGCTCAGAGTCTGTGCACTTAACCATTATGGTATATAGCACCCCTATAGGTGGAAGTGAAAATTGAATACTATTTCTGAAAATTGCTCTGCTCTCTTAGAAGTCATTCTGAAATGGGATAAAAGCCTGGGCTTGGGAAACCAGACAGGAGGTAGAATTCCTTCCCTGCTGCTGGCCTATATGTCCATAAAGATGTGGACCGTGTCCGGCTTGGCACTGTTGGGCCCCCTAGCACCAAGCCTAGCATGAAATAGGTACTCACTAAATATTTGTTGACTGAATGAATGAGTGAACCTATGTAGCTGCTGAAGGGCCTTAGAAGAACCCCCCAGTGTGCCAAACCTCTGGCTCCTCATATGTATCCATTTTTCCTTACAGAGTCACTGTGGATATTTGATGAGTCTGGTTACTTCAAACACATAGCACAATGCGTAACACATACTAAGCCCAATGCCTCTGCCATGTGTCATATATCTGGGGCATGGGTAGGTGTTCTCAAGGAACATGGGGCTTGGATTTGGGAGATAGATCATCACATACAGGAGACATTGGTTGTTTGGGAGCAGAGCAGGGTAATAATGAGGGTGGTCTGGAATCCAACTCTCCCTGTCCCTTCTGGGCATGGCCCCACGGTGGGCAGTGATGGTGGGCACAACCACCCACCTGCTCCTGTGGAAGGCTGAAGGGCCCATCCTCACTCTCCCAGCCCTGGCTTCTTTAGGGAGCCCAGACATGTGACTCATATCCAGCCAGTCAGGTGCTCTCCCAGTGGGGAGGGGCTGGCTGGGGATCAAGACCACAGCAGAGCTAGTGCTGCAAGCCTTCCAGGCTGTTCCCACAGCACGAAGTCTAGCCACTTGTTGTTATGAGATACTTTCCCTAATGTGTTCTAACTATTCCCTTGGTTTGTGTTTCAGCCAGCTATTTGGGGTTCATCTGTGTCCCTTCAAAATCCTTATGTTAAAGTCCTAACCACAGGACCTCAAAATGTGACTGTATTTGGAGATGGAGCATTTAAAGAGGTGATTAAGTCAAAATGAGGTCATTAGGATAATCCAGCGTAACCGGTGTCCTTACCAGAAGAGGAAATTTGAGACACACACACAGAGTGACAACTCTATAAAGACGTGGGGAGAAGACAGACATCTACGAGCCAAAGAGAGTCCTCCGAAGAAACCAAACCTGCTGATTCCTTGATCTGGGACATCTGGCCTCCAAAATTCAGGACAATGAATTTCCATTGTTCAAGCCGCCTGGCCTATGGTATACTTTATTATGGTGGCCCTAGCAAAGTAACCCAGTCTCTGTGGTCACTCTCCATTCCTTGCAATCCCAGAAGGACGCAACTCATGACTTCCTCATTTGTAACAGGGACAGGCATGCTGTGGTGGCACAGTATGGAAGTTAAGACCTTGGCCTTAGGGCCAGGCTACCTAGGCTCAGATGCTTGCCCTGCCTCTACCATCTGCAGGACCCCGGGCAAGATGTTTCAGCTCTCCATGAACCTTAGTTCCCTCACTTGTAGAAAGGGGTAATAGTTGTACTCTTCCCACAACTGCCATGAGGATAATTAATACACGAGGAACACTTAGAACAGCGCTTGGCACAAAATGAGTGCTACATGACTGCCACTTATTATTTCTGTCGTCCCCTTGGTGGAAAGACACGTGCTGCAAGACAGGACCAGAGAAGTCTTGTCTCAGAGGTGGACTTGGAGCTGGCTTCTAATCCACCTTCCATGGGGATGTTCTTTCCCTCCCATGGTTCTGGCCAAGTGAAGATTCCTCCCCTTCCTGTACCCCAATAATGCAGAGGGGCCCTCCACTTTCCACGTATCTATGATAAAGAGCTGACATCCACATGACGGTAGAGCCGGAAGGGTGCCCTGACCACCCGCCATATTTTAACCCATGGAATCACATAAAGGGGCTGGAAGAACTCTACTCTTTACATTCCTCCCTCCCCACAGTGGAGAACACTTGGGAAATGACCACTTCTAGTCTGATCCACCCATTGTACTCAGGAGGGAACCGAGGTCCCAAGAGGAAACACACTGCCTCTGGGACCACGCAGCGCCTCACGGCAGTGCTGACAGCAGGACAGCTTCCTTTGACTTTGGGGTTAAAAAAACCATCAAAAGACATTTATGGCCTCCGAGAGCCCAGGAGGGAGACGATGAAGGACAAGAGGAGCAAAGGGAACTTCTTGCTGCCCAGAGCAGCCCTGGGACATCAGTCCCAGGAGGAAACAGAACAAACAATGGGGAGACTTGGAAGGTGGGTGGCCGGGCCCCCAGACAGCTCTGCTCTGGGGGCTGCCAGCCCAGTGGTGTGCTCTCCAGAGCTTCTCATCCTCCCTGGCCTTTCCAGCTAGTGTCTTTCGTTATCTTCCCCTCCTCTCACCATGAGTGAGCATGCTGTGGCTTCCTTAAAGGGACAATGGACACAACAGAGGAAGCTGGGTTCAGGGAGACGTTGAACTCTTCAGTAACGCTCCCAGCACAGACCCTGGCCAGCCAGCCTCCCCACTGGCCCACACGCTGGAGCAGGGTGGAGTCCCTCTAGTTGCTATTTTTGAAGTAGAGGGTCCTGTGAGAGAGTCCAGGACAGTCAGACTGTGAGGGAGGGCAATTTGGGTGCTTGGAATACCATTGGCTATTTATTTGTCACCAATATGGAAATATTTCAATATTTTAATAACCAGGGCCAGCTGAAACTCAGCATTGGCTAAAACCAGAGACCTGACCACCAACCAGCTCCGAGATGGACGCCTCCAGGGCCCTCCAGATGAAAGCTTCATCCTCTGAGTTGGCATTCAAGGCCCTCCGAGATCAATCTGACCCCTGCATCATGTTCTAGGCCCATCTTCCATAGCTTCTTTCTGTGTGAGGCCATGTGGTATCATGGAAAAAGTAGTGGATGTTAAGCTGAAAGATCTGGAATAAAATTCTTGCTCTGCCACTTATAGCATTAGCTTAGGCTAAGTTCCCTGTACCAGATACCATCAAATGCTTGGCACCTGTGCTAAGCATTCAGCCTCACAACCACCCTATAAAGCACAACCACCCTATAAGGTAAATCCCATTCAAAGCCTTGTTTTACAGGTAAGGAAACTGAAGCACGAGGACAGGTTTAATAGCTCCCCCAAGGTCATTGGTCTGCAAGGCACAGGGTTAGAATAGAACCTACTCAAGGTCAAGCCTGTGCACTTGAGCACATCATTATACGGCTCCCATCAAGAGGAGGTAGCTAAGGCAACTGCAAATGGGCACCGGTCACCATGAAGCCTCAGTGCAGGTTGGTTCCCTTACCGACACATATCCCACAGGTACTTGCTGTCCTCAGGGAGGTCAGCTGCCCACAGAGATGGCAGTTCCCATGGGGTTTCCATGCCTAGGTCTCAGGCTCATACCTCCATCTCAATGGCCACATTAGCCAGACACCTCATTAAAGAGAAGAGATGCCTTTGACTCTGGATTCAAAACAAGTGTTCCCCCACCCACGTGTTTGATGACCCTGTCCTTCCCTGAGCCAACTGAGCCAGGCCATTGTCCCGGCAGCCAGGCTTTCCACCAACAGCACCCTGTCCTCTCCTTCCAGAGCCATTCAGGGCCAGGTCCACTGTGAACAGAAAGGGGGGAGGGGGCAGAGCAAGCCACAAGGAAACTGGGAGGGACAATTCCAAAGGCAACGCAGGAGTGTGGCCCCATCATTTACAATCACCACCTTAGCTTTCAGGGTGGAAAAGCTGGGCCCCAAAGAAGGGACAGACTTGGCCAAGGGCTAAAATAAAATTCCTGGCAGAGCCCAGGCTCCCAGAGCGATGCCTTCCCCAGACAGATGCATTCTCACCGTCAGCCCTCAAACCCACCCAGTGCACACACAGCAAGCACCACCAGGTTGCCAGGCTGGCTCTAATTTGGACAGAGCCATGGCATTTACAAGCCACATTCACATCCTAGGTCTCCGGAGTCCCGACAGCAAAGCTCAGCGTCCTTTGCAAATGTGGGCCAATGCACATTTCTCCCCAGTGCCTGGGGTCCACACTGTCCTTTGAGAAACATGAACATGGGCTGACTCCGGTGTGGCAGAGAGACCTGGCCTCCCAGCAAAGCTATAAAGTCTCCAAGCTCAGCCCCTCCGAAGCCATGAGCACCGAGGGACACCGGGCTGGCTGGCTGGGCCAAAGAAATCATTTTTTTCGAATGCATCATCTGTGGTTTTCAAAAGAGGTTGGGGGCTGGTTTCCTGCTGCCCCCCGCCTGGTGGGATGGGTACACAGACCTCTCTCTCTCTGGGCTCTTCCACAGGAGACAGGTCAAAGGTTGTGGGTCCTTGTCCATGTCTGGAACTTCATAACCATTCCAGCTGCTTCCAAATTCCAGGTCACATTGGGGAAATGGAGGCAACACAAATCTTGTGTAGTTAAGACCACAGGCTCTGGAACCAGACTGTCACTTACTCTGTGTGACCATGGGCAAGGTATTTAAATGCTTAATGATTCAGTGTCCTCCTCTGGGGACCAAAACCAAAACAAATCTTTCTGAAGTTTCTCTCGGAGTTTGTGTGAGAATGAAATCAGTAAAGCACTTGGCTCCAGCCATACCTAAATATCTATGACCCTGGTCCTTGAGGAAAGGGTGAGGTACCATCACGGACACAGCCCAGGCTGCTTATTATAGGATGTGGGTTGTCAGGGTTACAGGGGTGGGACAGGAGGAAGCGGGAGAGGGACATGAATGGCGCGCCTGCTTAGGAAGGGATCAGGACTCTAACACCAAATGCTGGCAGAGTCCCTACAGCAATGGCAAAATAATTGATCTGTTCTTTACAATGTCCTGTGTCCCCTAAGAAAGGGAATCCTGGTGACCCTGAGGGTCTTCTAGTCCTGAGCAGGGCAGGGCCAGCCGCCTGAGGCAGCCTAACTGTGCAGCCCAGGAAAAAAAAGAGAGCTGGCGATGCCCTGGGGGGATGTCTGGGAGGGACAACTGGTTGGAAAATGGAGTCTGGAGTCAGCCTCCATTAACCTAGGCAGGTCCCTTAGCCTCCCTGTGCCTCAGTTTCCTCCTCTGTAAATGGGGACCCTAATGCCCCTTGCCTCTTCAGGCTGTGATGGGAACAAGATGAGTTCGCACGTACGGGGCCCCTGGAATCCAGTCTCGTCCGTGGCAAGGACTTCGGAGGGCCTAGAATCCCCAAGAGGGACCATCTAGATTCAATGCTTCTTTCCCTCAAAGAACCCCACGGTCCCTTCGGAGGCTCTGCACGGCTGCTCCCTCGCTCAGTAGCCCTCCTGTCCACGTTAGTGTGGGGTCAAGGTATGGAGAAAGCATCCTCCGAAAACATGGGGGCGCTGGGGGGCGGGGGGAAGAACAAGGTCCGGGAGAGAGGCCCCCAGGAGGAATGTGGGCCCTCCACCCTCGCAGACCAGCCCAAAGTGCCCTCCCAACGGGGACAGTGGGCCTGCATCAGGACCGGGGAAAAAGTTAAATGAAACAAAACGGTCCATAATTAGAATGGCAATAAAAGCAGAGGGGAGGAGTGAGGCAGTGAACTCTATTAATAGTGCTAATAAATGTTCGGGGATGATACTGCTGTGTTCTGAACCTGCCCGTGGGAGGTGTTGCTTACTCTCATTTGCATATTAATTTGGAAGGAAAATGCCGGGCTCTTTCTGCTGGGATAAATCAATTCCAGTGGAAGTTTCTCAGATGGGAAGCTGCTAATTCTTCTTCTCTTTTCCTCCCAGCAGGAAGACACCCATTTGCTGCCATGAAAATATTTTTAAGAGCCACCATGGTGTGAATAAAAGTAGGCCAGCAAACTATAGGCAAAGTGCAGACGTTGCAGATGGCCGGAGCCGTGATGAGCTAGGTGAGGTCCAGCTTAGTGGGGACTTGGGAGCCAGAGGGAAACTGAAAGTTCCTGGCTTCTTTGGAATGACACCGATGAAGCTAAGATGGCAGGTAGGATCACCTCGAATCCCAGTGGTTGTTCATTGGTACTGAATGATCTCTCAGTTTGTAAGTTCGAGTCCCACCTTGGGCTCTGTGCTGACAGCTTAGAGTCTGGAACCTGCTTCAGATTCTGTGTCTCCCCTTCTCTCTGCCCCTTGGGCTCTGTGCTGACAGCTCAGAGCCTGGAGCCTGCTTCAGATTCTATGTCTCCCCCTCTCTCTGCCCCTCCCCTGCTCATGCTCTGTCTCTCTCAATAATAAATAAAAATGTTGAAAGAAAGGAAGGAAGGAAGGAAGGAAGGAAGGAAGGAAGGAAGGAAGGAAGGAAGGAAGGAAGAAAAGAAATCCAGGACCAGACTCAGAGCGCACAGCACAGGGATCAGGTAGTGATGTCCGCCACGGGAGAGGACATGGCGGGGTGAGTGACGTCTGCCTGCCATGCTGCCCCAAGGAGGGTCACACTCTCAGTCTGGGGCAGAGCACTACAGAGAATGCAGTGAGAGAGACGTGAATGAACAGTAACCTTTCTTGAGGAGCTCTGTTATTTTAGCCACCACGTCAGATCCGGGGAACACAGGAAGGACTAGAGTGCTTTCTTTCACCAGATTAAACCCAGCAAAGGAGACCAGGCACGTGAACAGGTTTAGGACATAATGAGATCTCACTCCTCTGCTTCTCCTAATTCCTGGACTCCGCCTTTCCATGATCCCCATTCAAGTCTATTCCTCCACCATCCACTTGCTTAGAGCTACCCCAGTGGCCCCTCCCAGGACCATGTAGCTCCTCTCTTCGCTGTACATACTCACAGCGAAGTCTTTTGCTTCCCAGATTGGACTTCCTCCTCAGACCAATGGCTCTTGAAAGTCTGTCTCAAGCTGGTTTCTTTTCCCCAACACCAGGCCTCTCCACCGGCACAATCCCCATTTTACAGATGGGGAAAGCAAGGTGTGGCAGGATGCAGGAAATTCTCTGAGGTCCTCAACCAGCAGGTGGTAATTCAAGGATGTGACCCGAGGTCCATGTGAGCTGGAACCTGCCTCTTGAGCCACCAGGCCATTCTGCTGGCCAGCTGACATACTGATGGCATCACGGCAGACCTCAGGAGGAGCCTTGCTCACAGGACGATATGCTGAAAGGTGAACACAGACACTGTACTGACCACAGCTTGGGCTGCTTACTATGGGATGTGGGCTGGTATGGTTACTGCATGGGACAGGATGACCCAGAGGAGGGTTGTGAATGTCAAAAAGGATTAGGGTGTTGTGGCTTTAAGAAAAGACAGGTTCGGGGTGCCTGCGTGGCTCAATTGGTTAAGTGTCAAACTTCAACTTCGGCTCAGGTCACGGCTGGTGAGTTCGAGTCCCATACAGGGCCCTATGCTGACAGCTCAGAACCTAGAGCCTGCTTGGGATTCTGTGTCTCCGTCTTGCTCTCTGCCCCTCCCCCACTTGTCTTCTGTGTCTCTCTCTCTGTGTGTCTGTCTCTCTCAAAAATAAATAAACATTTTAAAAAATTGAAAAAAAAGACAGGTTCTAGGATGCTTGGGTGACTCAGTCGATTAAGCATCTGACTCTTTATTTCAGCTCAGGTCATGATCTCACAGTCTGTGAGTTCGAGCCCCACACTGGGCTCTGTGCTGACAGCTCAGAGCCTGGGGGCTGCTTCAGATTCTGTGTCTCCCTCTCTCTCTGCCCTTCCCCATTGGCTCCTGCACTCTCTCTCTCTCTCTCAAAAGTAAATAAACATTAAAAAAATTTTTAATAGGGGCACCTGGGTGGCTCAGTCAGTTAAGCATCCAACTTCAGCTCAGGTCATGATCTCACGGTTTGTGGGTTCAAGCCCTGCATCAGGCTCTGTGCTGACAGCTAGCCCAGAGCCTGGAGCCTGTTTCAGATTCTGTGTCTCCCTCTCTCTCTGCCCCTCCCCTGTTCATGCTGTCTCTCTCTCTCTCTCTCAGAAATAAAGAAAACATAAAAATTTTTTTTAAAAATTTTAATAAATAAATAATAAACTTTAAAGAAAACACTTAAAAAAAGAAAAGACAGGTTCATATGAGCTCTATATTCTTGTAAGATGACATCACTTATTCTTTTTTTCTTGCCTTTTTAATTTAATTTTTTTTTACAAAGAGTTTATTGTCAAGTTGGTTTCCATATAACACCCAGTGCTCATCTCCACAAGTGCTCTCCTCCATGCCCATCCCTCCTCCCCCCCATATCCATCAGTCCTCAGTTTTTGTCAGCATTCAAGAGTCTCTCATGGTTTGCCTCTCTCCCCCTCCCCCACCATTTCCCCCCTTCTTCTCCCCCTTGTTCCTCAGTTAAGTTCCTCCTAATCCTCCTATACGTGCAAACATACGGTATTTGTCCTTCTCTGCCTGACTTATTTCGCTCAGCATGACACCCTCAAGGTCCATCCACGTTGCTACACATGGCCAGATTTCATTCTTTCTCATTGCCATGTAGTATTCCACGGTATAGATAAACCACATCTTCTTGATCCATTCGTCCATTGATGGACACTTAGGCTCTTTCCATGTTTTAGCTATTGTGGAGAGTGCTGCTATGAACATTGGGGTCCATGTGCCCCTATGCATCAGCACTCCTGTATCCCTTGGGTAAATTCCCAGCAGTGCTATTGCTGGGTCATATTGTTAGTTTCCTGAGGAACCTCCACACTGCTTTCCAGAGGGGCTGCACCAGTTTACATTCCCACCAACAGTGTTGGAGTTTGCCCGTTTCTCCACATCCTTTCCAGCATCTTGAGTTCTTTGATTTGCTCATTTTAGCCACTCTGACTGGCGTGAAGTGGTATCTCAGTGTGGTTTTGATTTGTATTTCCCTGATGAGGAGGGATGCTGAGCATCGTTTCATGTGACATCACTTATTCTAATACATCATGAGGTCAGCAAGGTCAGCAAGGTCACCAGACTTCTCCAGTGACCCAAATACTGAAAGGAATGTCCCTGGGAGGTGAGAAAATCCCACCGCTTTGAGGAGGAGGTGGCGAGGCACAGAGAAATCAACGACATTCCCATGAGCTCACAGCCAACCCAGCGGCAGAGTAAAGACCCCATCCAGGGCTTTCATGCTTCCAGCAACACAATACCAAAATCCTCCTTCTGGCAAAGGCCCATGGGAATTGGGGGTACTGTTTGTTAAGCACAGAAGTAGAAAAAAAAGAGATAATAGTAAGAAGAATTTGCATTTAGGGGCACCTGGGTGGCTCAGTCGGTTGAGCATTCGACTTCAGCTCAGGTCATGATCTCACGGTTCATGAGTTTGAGCCCCACATTGGGCTCTGTGCTGACAGCTCAGAGTCTGTGTCTCCCTCCCTCTCTGCCCCTCTCCCAGCCATGATGTGTCTCTCTGTCTCTCTCAAAAACAAACATTAAAAGTTTTTTTTTAAAGAAGAATTTGCACTTAAAAAGATGAATTCCTTTTAAAGGATCTTAAACGTTGTTAAAGAAAACCCTTAGCGCTTTGTGTTCCCGGGTGCTGGGTGGGAAAGGAGAAGGGTCTTTGGGCAGCTGAACTCACGGGCCACTGTTGACGCCCCATGGCTCCAGTCTCAGATGAGTGGGGGCTCCCTGCATCACTCTGTCAGAGCCGGAAGAGCCCCATGGGTGTCACACCTAGGAGAGGGCTTTCCTGACCGGCCCCTCTCCTCCCAGCTGGCAGTAGCAGCCCCATAATGCCCGGCGCCCACCTGCTCTCTCCCAAGGGCAGGGAGACGGGGTGTGGCCTAGGGCCCACCGGCAGCGGACCCAAGTTCCAACGCCAGATGTTTCCCACAGATCAGGTGGCTGCGGCCCACCCACCTCCCTGTCCTTCCTCGCTCATGTCTCTGGTGGACAGCACCGCAGCGCCCTCGCCCCCCCCCCCAGCCCCCCGCCTGCCCCCTAGGGCTGTCGTGAGGGTTGAAGGAGTTAAAACACGGGAACACTATGAAAGGGGTCTGATGGGTCGCCAAACCTGCTTCTCCTTAGATTCCGATTTGCTACTTTCCCAATCGCCCCCACCAGCATGAACTAACCCACCCCCAGCATGGAAACCCGCCCCCCCACCCGGGGGCAGGGTTTTGTTTGGCTCATCACTACGCTCTAGGCACCTAGAACAGTTGCTGGCGTGGATCAGAGGTCAGTTTGTAGAATATTCGTTCAACATAGGCTGCCAGAAAGTAGGGTAGAGATAGAAGGATTCGGGAGGCCGTGGCGTTGAGGCCCCTACAAGGGAGCAGTGCGGACGGACTGTCAAAACGTCAAGGGCAGAGATCCTGGCCCTTCGCGGGGCTCGCGGCCAGCGGCGGGCGTGGCGCTGGGCTTCCACCCCAGGAAGCTGCTTGCTCAGCAGAGAAGGGAAGGTCTCCGCCCACAGGCAGGGAAGCAGTCGGTGGGGGGAGTGGCCGCCTGCACGCGCTGGGCAAAGCCATGTCTGTCCTCAGGGCGCTCGGCTGAGCCCTGTCCCGCCAGCGGCTCCCCCTGCTCCTGACCAGGCGGCGGCGGCCCCACACCCCTCCCCAGGCCTCGCCTCCGCTCTGCCACAGGAGAGTCTCGCTGTTTCCATCACACTCTTAGCAGGAGGAGGGAGGGGGTTAAGCTCCTGTTTTTGTTTCTACGATGCAAAATTTGTCAACTTGGCGCAGTTGACAGACTGCCTCTGTGTCACCGCGCTGGTTCTTTTAATTGCCTTCCCTGCCTGCGAGCAACTGTATGCATGCGTGCGTGCGTGCGTGTGTGTGTGTGTGTGTGTGTGTGTTCCCTGCGAAGGGCCTGCTCACTCACTTGCCTGCACAGGAAAGGGGAAGATTCCAAAACACGGGACCGCCCCCTGGGCATCTGACCATGACTCCAACCTCCGAGAGACGATGTCAGCTGGAGGCTCACCCGTCCGGGAGTCAGGAAACAGGGGCTTGTGGGTCCACACTTTGCCCCTTATGTTAGAGTAGTAGCAACAAAATCAGTAATAATAATAATGTGACAGACGCTAAAACGGGGCTCTTTCTGGCTCCAGCTCAATTTCAGCCCCACAACATTCCACATTTCAGGGTAAGTGCTGGACCTCCTATCCAGGATGTCTGAAGGAGGTAACCAAACACTTGCTTCTAACACTTGACTGCCCACCACCTCTGGCCTAGTAAACATCGGAGCAGCCTTGGGAGGAGTTGGATGCTGACGGGCTGTTATTTGGACAGTCGTCAGGGGACAGGGAGTGAGAGCCGCAGGACAGGCTTCGAAGAGGCTGGTGGGACAGCTTCTGCTACAGTTGGATGGTCTGCACACCGTGGCCTGCTGTGTGACACGTGCCTGAGGAATCTAAGGGCCAAAGGCTCTGGCTCTTCGCCCACGGCAGTGAGGCAGGAAGAGCACGTGCTCCATCAGGATCCAGCTACACAGCCACCAGGTGTGGGCAAAGCCGGGCCAGATGCGGCCTAAAGCTAGAGAGCCAGCCTAGAGCCTACTCAAGGTGACCCCAGGAGCTGGCCTCCCAGGGCAGGGGAAGGAAATCTAAGTGGGCAGTGGGTCATCTTCTGACCCTGGTGGGGTTGAGTGCAGCTAAAGCCGGAGAGTGATGGGACAGAGCGAACCTGAGACTCGAATGCCCTTGCTGAGCCTCTGAATAAACCAACCCCGGCCCGTCCAACCTCAAGACTTCCTATCATGAAATGCACCACATTTTCCTTACTGCTGGAGCCTTTCGAATCTTCTGTGTCTGAATCCAAGGCAATATGAGTCGTTTTCCCCAAAGTATGCAACCAGCAAGGGGAAGAGTCAAAATCTGATGACAGACCTGCGAGTCTAGCACTTGTCACTAGTCCCCACGCTGAGATGTTGTGAAAAGTGTCTCCGCATGAGCTGAAGTCACAGACCTGTCGGCCCAAACTACACCCAAGACACGGCTGCATGGGAAACCGAGGAAATAAGATGTAAAGAGGCATTAAGACAGCAGAGGCGGAAGCTCCCAGCACACATCAGGATATAGTAATGACTCAATAAAAGCATATCCTAAGAAGCTGCCGTAGACCAAATGGATCTGGGGACACAAGAAAGTGAAATGCAATGTGTCAGCCTCGGTCAGCTCCTGCTACAGAAAGAAGGCATCGATGGAAAATGGATGAGCTCCCAATAGTCAGGATTTTGGTTAATAGTGACGTACTAAGGTCAGTAATGTGCACTTGACAAAGAGCCCGTGGCAATGAAGACTAACGATGGGAGAAATAGTGAAGTGCACACAGAACTCTCTGTGCTATCTCTGCAACGTCTCTGTAAATCTAAAATTATTCTGAAACTAAAAGGTTATTTTTAGGGGCGCCTGGGTGGCTTAGTCGGTTAAGCGTCCGACTTTCGCTTAGGTCATGATCTCGCGGCTCGTGGGTTCGAGCCCCGCGTCGGGCTCTGTGCTGACTGCCAGCTCAGAGCCTGGAGCCTGTTTCAGTCTGTGACTCCTTCTCTCTCTGACCCTCCCCTGTTCATGCTGTCTCTCTCTCTCTCCTAGAAATAAAAAAAAATTAAATTAAAAAAAGAAGGTTATTTTTAGAAGTTTAGTGAATGAACGATACACATATAAGAAATCTAGGTCCATGGACAAGTATAATACTTATCTCTCATTAGAGTCACGTAAGTAACTCTGTACCTACAGCTGACCCTTCACGCCTCTTTTTACATCGCTGCAATAAGGCTGTGAGGTGTGTATCATCACACAGTGCTTGGCACATAGTAGGTTCTCAGGAAACATCCGTTGACTGAGTGAATTAATCCTCTTTGTACATAGAAAAGTTGAAGCTTACGAGGCCACGTCCTTGCACCTGAGTTTATTTGATTCCAAAGTCCAAGCCTCTTAGACTCCACCACTTACCTAGTTTGGGGTTAGAGCCATGTCAGAGCTGGGGGGGGGGGGGGCACACTTCTTTCTGCCCCTGCTCCAGGCTCCAGGCACTCGATATCCTGGTTAGTGCTTGGAAAACTTAAAAGCAAGTCACTACAGCTTCTCCATGCCCCTGAAATCAGCACAATAAATCTTAATTCTAAAATTTAATAATATTTGCTTTTGCATTTATGGCATCGTTATTATAGAGCGGTCTGCCTGGGCTCAAGGTGGCTGTAGGAAATTATTTCATCTGATGGACTTAGGCCACCCACCAGGCTGCGATCCGGCCTTCTCTAAGGAAGGAACAACAAAAAGCCACAGGAGGGGACAAGCTGGACAAAATGATTCCGCATGTCATGGGGGAGGCTCCCACTTAATAGTGTGCAGAGGGATGGGGGTACTCTCTTTACAGACTGTAAATGCTTCCTGAAGGTTTCCATTTTAGGGACCCACCTACCTGGGTGGTAATAATTCTAATAGAAGAACCCAAATGAAATGGAGGAGATGGGGTGGAAAAATGAAATTGGCTATCCCTTCCCCTCCACCTGCTCCTTCTCTGGCCCGCCAATTTCAAACACGAAACTCCCATCCATCCTTCAGAGGCCAAGTCGGATTCTACTATGTCTCTCTTTCCTCTCTCTCTCTCTCTCTCACACACACACACACACACACACACACACACACACACACACACATTCCCAGTGACAATGAATCTCTGCTCTAAGCTCCCATCGAACACTACCCCCATACTTCAATAGCAGCACTTGTCAGAATCCATCTGGATTGAGGAACTGACTCATTCACTCATTCACTCAACAAATATTTCTCGAGCACATACTATGTGCTATGCTCTGAAGATGTAACAGTGACCAAAACAGACAAGAACCCTACCCTCATAGACAGGGCTGTCTAGTTGCCCATATGCGAGTCTTTCCACACACCTGCTCCAATGAATTGTTTCTGAAAGTAGGGACGTATGTCTTTTCCATCTCTGATCTCCAGTGCTTACTTCAACCCCTGGCACATATTAGGAACATAATACATGCTTGCTGAATGGATGATCGAATCAGTGAGTCAATCAATACTACGTGCCAGACTGTTTCCCTCTGACTTAAAACCCTCAGGTACCCCCACACCCATTGTCCACATCAGGGCTAGCAAATACAGCCCATGGGCCAAATCTGGTCCACCACCTGCATTTGTAAATAAAGTTTTATTGGAACACGGCCACATTCATTTCTCTTAATATATTGTAAGTGGCTGCTCTCATACTACAATAGCAGCAATGAGTAATTGAGACAGACGTGATATGACCCATAAAGCCAAAAATACTTAGTGTCTGGTCCTTTATAAAAAAGATTTGCTGACCCTGGTGTACAGGATAAGGCTCAAACTTCTTAGAGCGGCCTTGGGACCCTGTCCAGCACACATCTGTCCACTCCTTCAGTGTCCTGGTCACACAAAACTGCCCACTGTCCCTTGATAGGCCAAACTGCGATGGCTTCACAGACTCTCCACCCCCCTCCAACCCCCTAGGGACTCTCCACCTGCTCTTTGCTCTGCTCAAAACAGTCTTATCTCCAAACCTGTCCACCCGGCTCACTCCAAGACTTCACAGAGACTCTGATCAAGCAGCTTCCCCTGGGCTGTCTGCCTTTTCTTCCTCCCCTCTCCCACCCCAATTTGGGGGTTCCCCCAGGCTCCCAATGCATCCATATTTCTCTCTATTATGGCTGTTACCACTCTGTGCCGGAATCCTATCTCTTCTAGTTTTCTTCCCGAACTAGTTCAAGCTTCTTGCAGGCAAGGACTTGCCAAGGATGTAGTGGTTCTGGTGACGTCTTGTTTACCGCTGTCTTCCAGCAGCTAACCCAGGACCCACACAGGCTAAGCTCTCAGCGAACGAATTGAACAGAACCGGGCTGCCCCCCATCGCTTCTCCCGTTCCCACATGCTCCCCTCCCTGAGCACTCAGCCTCCTGCTGACTAGGAGAGAACAAAGCACGGAGTTCAAAGAGAAAATTCCAGTTACATCGCCTGGGGAGGACCAGGTCTGGTAAGGGTGAACGGGAGTGGGGAGCGGTGGGGGGGAGCTCATGTGTGGTTGTAACACAGCAGAGCAGAGCAATGAGCAAGAGCAGAAACTCTGACATTAGGCTCCAACCGGCTGCCTCGCTGGGACCAGCTCGGGCACTTTCGATGGTAGCTCAGAGCCAGAGGTGCCGCCAGGGCCTGGCTAAAGGCCAGGAGGGCGCATTGGTTGGCACAGGGGATCACAGAGGTTGCTTAAGTGCTTTCCACCTCAACGTGGCTTCGCCTGGAAAGCAAGGCTGTGGGGCGTGGCAGCGAGAGTGAGAAGGAGCCTTGTGGGCTTGGATGTGGGACCCTGAGGAGGGAAAGGGCAGACGGGGAGGAAAAGATCAACAACCCTCCAGGAGCACTGGCTCAGCCTGTGGTCCCCTGTTACCACGACATCACAGTGTCAGCTACCTCTGATAGGTGTAGAGCCACCTCCTCATCACTCACCGGCCACCCACTTCCTCCTCTCTCCCCTGCCTCTGCTCACACACCACAGCCCTGACCTTCATGGCTTCCAAAAGCAAGAGCCAGATTAACTCCAGGCAAATGGGGAGGGAAGAACTTCGGAGGGCTCCAAATAACGGAGGCTACCTGGTAGACGAACCTGTACACTTACTATGTGCCAGCCACTATCATAAGCACTTTTTATGAATTTTCCCACATAACTTCCATAATAACTCTGTGATGTAAGCATCATCCATACTCATTTTCTAGCTGAGGGAGCTGAAGCCCAGCATGGTTAAGATAATTGATCCCAAATCACTTGGCTGCTAAGCAGCAGAGCTAGGATTTGAGCCCAGGTCTCTCTGACTCCAGACTGCATGCTCTTGCTGATAATACTCTAATACTACGTGAGGGCAGTGACCAGCTGTGCCCACTATAGATCCTGCAGGGGGAAACCAAAAGAAGCCGAAAATGAGGGTTGAAGACCAGACCTGGGGAACTAAAATATCTGGAGCCAGGGAACAAGCCCTAAAAACTTAACCCAAAGGCCAGAGCAGGGCTAAGGGACTGAGGGCTAAGAAGAAGAGGGTTCCAAATGGATAACCAAATAACAGCAGTGGCATTTACCTAGAGCTTTCTGTGGGCCAGGCGGTCCAGACTTTCATTGTGTACTACCTCATTTAATTCTGTGAGGTACGGATATCATTGCTCCATTTTATTTTATTTTATTTTTTTAAATTTTTTTTTTAATGTTTTATTTATTTCTAGGAGAGAGAGAGACAGTGTGAGCAGGGGAGGGTCAGAGAGAGAGGGAGTGACAGACTGAAACAGGCTCCAGGCTCTGAGCTGGCAGTCAGCACAGAGCCTGACGCGGGGCCCGAACCCACGAACCGCGAGATCATGACCTAAGCGAAAGTCGGACGCTTAACCGACTAAGCCACCCAGGCGCCCCGATCATTGCTCCATTTTAGTAATGAAGAAACTAAGACACAGAGATGTTAACCAACTTGTCCCAGATCACACAGCAATCCACTGTGAGCCAGGATTTGAACTCAGGTCTGGCCCCACACTTCACAGCCACACTGCAGGAATCAGGGATGTGGTGGGCACAAAGGTACGTGGACACAGAGCCAGCTGGTCACCAGGGCCCTTGTAGATATGTCCGGGGACAGCAGTGTGCTGCTTCATTAGGTAGTCCAGTCCTTCAGAAAGTGTGTTAGTGCTTGAAGCTTCTGGCTTACCTCGGGCTGAGGCCTGCCTCTCCTTATAAGTTCCCTTCATTGGTCCCAGCTCTAGCCTTCATGGCCCCAGGGGTCAAGTCCACCCATGCATGAGGATTGCCCTCCTCTCCATTTCCAGCACTCTCCGCTGACCCTAGCATGCTCCCAGGCCCTTCATCTTCTCTTCCCCGTCCTCTGGGGAAGCCAGCACCCCTCCAAAGCCAGCTGGCCCTGGTTTCCTAGATGCCACTTCCCAGCACACAGGACCTCAAAAGAGACACCCAGGCTGGTCAGCGGCTTCCAAACGCACACCCTGAGTTTTCTCAGAACTACTGTCTGTTTTCCAATAGGTCCAACTGATTTCCCCAGCTCCTGCAAAGTAGCCCCTGGGCATTTGCTCTCTTGCTCTTTCTGGGCCTCATACAACGTAATGTTTGTACAGGTGCAAAGAAAGTGCTTCCTGTCCAGCTGAGCTTCCCTTCCCAGCTGGTAGGTGTCCAGACTCCAGACGTGGTGGCAGCTCTGTCCAGGGCTCCCAGGCCCTTCTCTTCAGAATCTTGGCCCTCAGATATCCCCGGAGGGGTCTGGAACAGAGCGGTGACTGAGTGAGTTCTGCAGGACAGGCACAGTTGATGGGAAATGAAGTGAGAAAGCGAGCTGGCGCCACGGTCAAGTAGGATTGAGAAGCCCTGGGTAAGACCAAGCCACACTGGTTTCTCCACTGTCAGATTCCTCAGGACTTTTGCATGTGTTCAAGTGCGTTCGAAATTTACTTAAGGGCAACACTTGATTCAATAAATATTTCTTGAGCTTCTATTGTGTGCCAAGCATTATTTAGACACTAGGAACCCATCAGCCAAGTTGATAACTGATCACAGTGAGGCTTAAATGAGAAGGCATTGGTGAATGCATCCAGCAAAGGGGCTGACCACAAACTAGGCCCTTCCGTGCTGGTTTCCATCTTAATACCTCGTATTAATTGTCTGTAGCTCTGCCGAACCAAATGACCACAAATCTAATTGGCTTAAGACAGCAGGAATGTATTCCGTCGGGGTGTTGAACACCACCATTCAGAAATCAAGGCGTTGGCTGGGCCTTGCTTCCTCCGCCAGCTGGCAGGAGAATCTGTATTGCCTTCTCCAGTTTCCGGTGATACTTGGGCCTCTTTGGGGGGGGGGGGGTGGGAGGGCGGGGAAGGAGGGGGCTGCACAGCTCCAGTCTCTACCCCCCGGCCCAGCATGGCACTCTTTCCTATATATGTGTGTGTCTTGTATCCTCACCTCTTAGAAGGAGGCCAGGCCTAAATCCTCGGATTTAGGGCCTACCCAAAGTTCAGGAAAATTGCAACGTCAAATCCTTCACTAATTGCATCTACAAATACTCTATTCCCAAATAAGACCGTATTCTGAGGTTTTGAGGGGACATGAATTTGAGGGCAACGCTATTCAACCCACTACATATCTCATGGTGGAGGAACGCAGGCCAGGGCCTTTGCCCTATACCTCTGTTCCTTCCCTGCAGGCCTTTAGCTGACAGCGTGAGCCTCTGTTTCCCCTCCTGCAAACAAGACCTTCCTGGTGTCTGGGCCCAAGGTGTCCAGGTCAGGGCTGACCTAAGGCACGAAAAAGGAGATCCCCTGACATTCCCCATCCTGGGTTAGCCCAGAGGGTCTCTCGGGACTGCACGGTGGGAGCCCACGCGGAAGAAGGCAAGGTGGGTGGAGGAGAAATGGGCCCGATTTAACCCTTTCCTTGAGCGGGCATCAGCCCAAAGCCAAGACCGCCCGTCTAGGTCAAACCTGAGGCCACAGCGCCCCCTGGCGGTCGTCACGAGCCCGCGCCTGGCTCCCCGCGCTCACGCAGCCATGCGCGGCGGAGGTGGCTGTAAATGAATTTAGCATCAGCACAGTTATTTAAATTGTTTTAATTAATCACAGATTGAGCAGTAAATGAACCACTAAGTGGAGAGAGAGCGCGGAGTGAGCGAGAAAGAGGTGAGGGGAGGAAGGCAGCCCTCGGTGCTGGCTTAGAGAAGCATGAATACCTGGGGCAGGGGGCTGGAGGCGCAGCTCTCCGAGCCCCTCCCCTCCTCCCCTCCAGCCTGGAAGCCCCTTCCAGCCCCTGCCCCCGGGCAAGACCCAAGGGGCAGGGTGGGGCGTTGCTCCTCTTGGGAAAGGATGGGTGCTTGGCTAGGGGGGTGAGCCAGCAGGAGTGGGGAGTAATCCTTAGTAAGAATTCAAGTGCTCAGCACGTTTACCCCCATTCTTGTGTCTGAAACACACAGGAAGTAGCACCAGGCATCCTGGGAGACAGTGCCTAAGAACTCCCAGATCCAGGAGTCTTTTCTCTTGAGCAAGACGTTTCCATGACTCCCTGAGCCTGGCTTTCCCATCTGTAAAACTGGTTCAGCACCTTTCGCTGAATTTAATACAGGATTCAGCACACGGCCGCCTAGGAAGCTGTTTTCCTACAGCCCATGAGCTGAGACAGAGGATGTGTGTGTGTGTTACATATGTATATGGTAGGAGGAAATCAAAATAATATTTCATGACACGTGAAAATTATATGAAATCTAAATTCCATAAGTGAAGTCTCCTTGTAACTCAGTCCCACTCGGTCATTTTCAGGACTGTCTGTGGCTGCTGGGAAAACAGGGTAACAGTTAAGTAGTTACAACAGAGACTGTAAGGCTCCAGAAGCCAGGATATTGACTATCTGACTATTTGCATAAAAAGTTTGCCAACTCCTGGTTTAACACATCATCATTTGTAAGATGCACAATTTGATGTACCACCAAAGAGAGAATATGCTATCAAATCAAACTACACCACAATACTTTTCTATTACTTAGATTTTTAACGTTATATTTATTAAGTTATTTTAGACTTATATGTATGTATACATATATATACGGTTTGTATCAGTGTTGGGGGGGGAAGTGAGCTGAACTAAAATAGTAGAATGAGAGAAGGAAGAGAGGAAGGTGCAATTGAGTGAGGTTATATCAGGGAAGGCATCCTGAAGAAGTGATCATTGAGCAGAGATTTCATGGAGCAAGGGCGTGAGCCCCCAAGAGACATGGGGAAGAACGTTCCAGGTGGAGGGACAGTAGGTGGGGCGAGGGAGGTGGAAATGAGGTCAGAGAGGCGATCTGGAGCCAGATGAAGTGTGAAAGAATTCTGGATTTTATTTCACATTTGATAGAAAGCAATTTGGGGGTGGGGGGAACAGGCTTTGAGCAGGAGAGCGGCATGATCTGATGTGTTTTGTTTTTATTTTAGAGACAGAGAGAGTGAGCACAAGCAAGGAACCTGGGCACAGGGAGAAGAAGAGAGAACCCCAAGCAGGATCCACAATCAGCATGGAGCCCAACGCGGGGCTTGATCCCATGACTCTGGGATCATGACCTGAGCCAAAATCATCAGTCAGAAGCTCACTCGACTGAGCCACCCAGGTGTCCCTGACATGGATTTTCTGGGTGGCTCTGGCTTGTCTGGTGTGGACCATAGGGTCTGGGAAGAGCAGAAGCAAAGTGACTGGTTCGGAATTGAGAGACGAGGGGTGGTTGTGGCAGAAATGATAAGAGGTGGTCAGAATTTGGATCAATTCTGAGAGTGGAGCCAAAATGATTGCTGATGGCCAGGAAGTAGGTGTGAGAGGAGGAGGCATGGGCGGGGGGGGGGGGGGGGGGGGGGGGGGGGGGGGGGGGGGGGGGGGGGCTCTTGGGGGGGCAAGGGTCTGGTCAGAGGGACTGGGGAGGTAGAGTCACCATCTTTTAAGAAGGGGATGCCTTCGGAGGGCTGTATCAGTCAGGAGTGCCACACAGAAGGACAGCTCTGGGCTCCAAAGGAAAGGACCAGACTAGAGACAGCAGCCACGGGGTCACACAGAGAGTGGGGATCAGAGGAGAGGAGGCCCCTCCGAGGGCCGAGCCCTGGGGCCTCCAATACGAAGAACTCCGAAAGATGAGAAGAAACCCGCAGCGGGACGGAAGGAGCCACCAGTGAACGTGATGGCCGTCGTCACTCACAGGCCCTGATGCAAAATGAAAACGCAGGAGCCCTTGCTCGAAATGATTAAGACTGTCAAGACTGCAGGAGCGGATGCATGAGGCGCAAAGCCCTGTGAGCATTAGTGGCCGTCACATGCACATGAGGCCGGCCCTGCAGGGGAGCCGGGACACCCAGGAAGGTCCCGGAAGCCAGGAGATAAAAAATTATTTAAGGAGAAGAGAAAGGGGTCAAGTGAGGACGGAGACCAAGCGGCGGAGGGCAGCAAGATGGAAGTGGCTGGTGGCTCTGATAAGAGCAGCTTCGGGGGCGCCTGGGTGGCTTAGTCGGTTAAGCGTCCGACTTTCGCTTAGGTCATGATCTCGCGGTTCGTGGGTTCGAGCCCCGCGTCGGGCTCTGTGCTGACTGCCTGCTCAGAGCCTGGAGCCTGTTTCAGAGTCTGTGACTCCCTCTCTCTCTGACCTTCCCCTGCTCACTCTGTCTCTCTCTCTCCTAGAAATAAATAAAAATATTTAAAAAAAAAAAAAAAGAATCATGGAGACAGGGAACCACAGGGTGTGACGGGGGAAAACAGGAGGTGTTGGTTAAAGCATGGAATTGGGGGAGGGGCAGGTTGCCAGGTACTGGTGAAAACAGGGTCTGGGTGTTACTATCGGGGTGACTGGCTAAGTTCACTGAAGAGAGAAGTCTAAGGAACCAAGGGGCTGGGTGATTGGAGGGGATCCTCTCTGCAGACTAAGTCCCCCCACATTAGGCCCCTGGAAGTCCATGTTGGAGACATAGCAGGTGGCCAGGGGCTAAAATAAAAGCTTTATTCCCTGAGACACAAACTCAGGGGCTAAGCATGGCTGCGAGGAAGAAGCAGGAGTCTTTAAATTCATAATCAGTGACTTACCCTGAACAAGAAGTATGGGCACCGAGTCCCCGAGGTGCACAGAGTGTGGGCGGGGGAAAAGCCTACTAGAAAAGCTGCCAGGGACCCTGGACACTCAGGGGAGATCCAGGTGTCCTGCAGAGCAGGGGTGGGGGGTGCTGGGAATGCACAGGAGGGAGACTGCGTTCCCCGGGAATCAAGCTGACAGCAGTGCTGAGTCCTAGTGGGCACAGCTGCGGTGGCGGAGTCTGGGGTCTTCGGGGCGTGGGAGGTAAGACTGCCCTGGAAGGGAGGAAGATGTGTCACTGACATAGCTTAGTCTTTGTAGGTGCGTGGTGATAGTAAGAAGCAGGATGACTTTTATTGGGGTTTTTTTTTTCTTATTTTTAAATTCTCTTCAGCGAAGAGAGCTGAAGGCGCTAAGGCACCATCTGAAGGAGCTAAGGCGTCATCTCCTCCAGGAAGCCCTCCC
The DNA here is from genome assembly GCF_003009895.1 of Hyaena hyaena. Classification (NCBI taxonomy): domain Eukaryota; kingdom Metazoa; phylum Chordata; class Mammalia; order Carnivora; family Hyaenidae; genus Hyaena; species Hyaena hyaena. The sequence goes on along the minus strand of NW_024080678.1, from coordinate 970,938 downwards.
TGCTTTCCCCCCTACTCCAGGTCTCTGTACCTGGCTTCCCTAGGCTTCTCCCTATCAAGTCTTTCTTGCCTGAACCAGGCCAACATCTGTCTCCGACTCCCTTGGCTGTGCCCCTGGTTTGGGCAGTTCGGACATGAGGCAGATCAGGGACAGATCAGGGACTCGGAGAGCAGTAGGGATGAGACTGTGCAGGGGTCGGGGGTGCAGTGGCTAGCCCCCCTGTGAAGCAGCCTCTGCCCTTAGGCTTACACACACCAGGCTCCCTGAACCTCACAACCACCCTTCGAGCTGAGCTGCGTAATTAGTTCCATATTGAACAAGAGGAAACTGAGGCACAGAGTAAGCCACATGCCTGAGTGTCCACGGCTTCCAAGCGGGAGAGGCTCCTGTGCGGCTCTGCCTCCCACTGGGCTCTGCACAGAATCGGGGGTCTGGCTTCTTGTGGGGCTGCCATACATGGGGCCCTCGCCCCCTCCTTAATCACTCCAGTGGCTACGTCCTTAAGCAGAGAGCCAGTTGGGGGATCATCACTTGCATCCAAAAGTGTCCCAGTTGAATTTCAAGGAGGATCTGCTGAGCACAGGGTCCAGGGCAGAACAACCTGGAATGTGGGGAAAGGCAAGACTTAGAGGGCCGAGTATCACAGATGTCTGGCTGCCAGGCTGTAACCCCCCAGGAAGACTGTCATGATCCCTGAAGCAGAGGGGGGGCCTCAGAAAGTAGGGCAGGGCCTCGTAGGGGAGAAGAGAATGTAGAGCCAAGACTTGAGATGTACCATGAGGCCATTTCCTTCCGGGCCCACCGGAGAGCCTCGCCACCCACACTGGAACCTGATCACCTCATACTAGCGGTGACCTCTCTCTGTGCCCGTTCCCTTCTCTGCCTCAGGGAGATGGCAAAGCACCTGCCTCGAGGGTTGCCCCCCCACACACACACACGTGAGATCATTCTTGCCAGGTGCTTAGCACGCCTGATGTTGAATAACTGGCGACTGTGAGTATTTTCCAGCCTCCTCTGCTCCCCTGGGCTTGGCCTGGAGGCCGCACTCTCTCACACTCCATTCCCCTCCTTTCCTGCCTGTCCCACTTGTGCTCATCCTTGAAGTTGCGAGCTAAGGCGTCACCTCCTCCAGGAAGCCCTCCCTGCTTGCCCCCCACTCCAGTTCTCTGCACCTGGCTTCCCTAGGCTTCTCCCTGTGAAGCTTTTGTAATCTGCCTCTTTGGCACCTATGATAGCATGGGACACATCGGGTGCTCCATAATTGTTGAAAGAATGAGGGGAGGGAGCAAACAAGCTGAGGAACTAGGGACTGGGTTTCAGAAACACGGCGGAGATATATTTATCAAAACCAGAGACCAAGGGGGGGGGGGGGGCAAGGGCTTCTGCGGAATGCTCTGGCGCCTTCTCCCACTCACAGTCAGGTCCCACCAGTCCCAGACCCCTTTTACATTCGTGCAGCAGATTGTTTTCCATTTTTTTAAGTTTATTTATCAATTTGAGAAAAAGAGCACAAGTGAGGGGGGAGGGGCAGAGAGAGAGAATCCCAAGCAGGCCCCACCATGTCGGCTCAGAGCCCGACACTGGGCTCGATCTCACAAACCTTGAGACCATGACCTGAGCCGAAATCAAGAGTCGACCACTTAACCAACTGAGCCACTCAGGCGCCCCCTCATTCATGCACAAATTTGACTGACCTCCTATCATATCCCATATCCTGTTCTTGACACTAAAGGTACAGAAGTAAACAGGGTAGTCATAATTCCTGATGTCTTTGTGCCTGGTACGTTCTGGCAGCATAAACACACAAGGAAATACATAAAATACAAGATAATTCAGATCAAGGTAAGTATTCAGAAGAAAATGAAAGTGTGCAGAGGGTCTGGGGCAGGGAGTTCCTTTAAATGGGGGTGTCTAGGGGGGCGCCTGGGTGGCTTACTCGGTTAAGAGTCCGACTTTCGCTTGGGTCATGATCTCGCGGTTCGTGGGTTCGGGCCCCGCGTCGGGCTCTGTGCTGACTGCCAGCTCAGAGCCTGGAGCCTGTTTCAGTCTGTGACTCCCTCTCTCTCTGACCCTCCCCTGCTCACGCTGTCTCTCTCTCTCTCCTAGAAATAAATAAAACATTAAAAAAATCTTTTTAAATAAATAAATAAATAAATGGGGTGTCCAGGAGACACATTCAGGCAGAGACAGGAATGGGTGATGAGAAGGAGGAAGCCAGACCAAGACTTTCCACGCAGAGAGAACAGGCGGCAAGTGCAAGGGTCCTGGGGCAGGGCCAGGGTTGTGTCGGCATGTTGGAGAAACAGGAAGGTGTGCTCGGGGAGCAAAGGGACAGGATGGTGGGGAAGCCAGTCGAGAAGGAATGCATTAGTGAAGGTGATCCAAGTGCAGTGAGAAGGCTTTAGAGGTTACGGGCAGGTTTTAGGCATGATCTGACTTTTGTTTTTTAATTTTTTAATGTTTATTTATTTTTGAGAGAGAGAGAGAGAGCATGAGCAAGCAGGAGAAGGGCAGAGAGAGAGAGACAGACAGAAACTGAAGCAGACTCCAGGCTCTGAGCTGGCAGTCAGCACAGAGCCCGATGTGGGGCTCGAACTCACAAACTGCAAGATCATGACCTAAGCGAAAGTTGGACGCTTCACCGACTGAGCCACCCAGGCGCCCCTGACTTTTGTTTTTGAAAGGAGCATTCTGGCCGCTGAGTTTAACAAATGACTATGGGGGGGTGTGGGGGCGTGGGGGGCGGGGCAAAGGGAGAAGCAGGGAGGCTTGGGTGTCCAGGTGAGAAGCAATGGTGGCTTGAACAGAGTGTGGAGGTGGAGGGAGCATGGCTTGGAATGGATTTTGGCAGTGGAGACGACAGGACTCTGTGAGTGTCCGGGGTAATCAGGAGTTCCCTGCTGTGAGGACTCCAGTCCGAGAGGTGGCCATTTCCTTCCGCTCTTGCCCTCTATTGATTCACCTGAGCTGAGCCCCGCTCCAGGGTGTCTGCCGTTCATACCGCAGCCAACCAGCCGCGGTGGGTGGGTGCCAGCCGCCCTGCTAGGGTTTTCCTCCCCACCCCACCTCCCGCGGCAAACACCCGCACACAGGGCGATTCCTGAGTCCTATTCTCCTCTTCCCTGAGCATTCCCACGGCTTCTGCCTCTGTCCGAAGGCACTTCCCATTAATATCAAGAAATAAAATACCAATAGACAACCATAGCTCTGCCTGGGGTTCGGCCGTTTGCAAAGGGACTTTAGGCGCTTTGTGTCTTGGAGTCTCAGAAGCCACGATAATGACTGATACGTATTGAATACTCACAAGACACCAGCCCCAAGCTAAGTGTTTCGCTTACTGGTATGGTTTGAATTGTGTCTTCTTCAAAAAAGATGTTGAAGTCCTAACCCCCCAGGACCGGTGACTCCGGCCTTATTTGGAAATGGAGTCTTTGAAGATGTTGCCTAGATGAGGTCATTAAGGCAGGTCCTAATCCAGTTTGACTGGTGACCTTCTGAGAGAAGAGACAGAGACAGACGAGGAGAGGAAAGAGCCATATGCCAACGGAGGCAGAGATTAGAGTGCTGTGTCTTCAGGTCAAGGAACGCCAAGATGTTAAATGCCTTGGGAGCAAGGTCATACAGCCACCCGAAGGCAGAGCCAGGGATGGGACCCTCCGCTCGCCCCCCCACGCACTTTGGATTCCTAAGTCCCTCAGCTATAAAAACTCACCTTTTTCACATGTTTTGAGACAAATGCCTCACTTTTGAGCAGCGATCACACTTTTTTTTTTAATGTTTTTTTTAATTTATTTTTAGGAGAGAGCGAGACAGCGTGAGCAGGGGAGGGTCAGAGAGAGAGGGAGTCACAGACTGAAATAGGCTCCAGGCTCTGAGCTGACAGTCAGCACAGGGCCCGATGCGGGGCTCGAACCCACGAACCACGAGATCATGACCTAAGCGAAAGTCGGACGCTTAACCGACTAAGCCACCCAGGCGCCCCAGCGATCACACTTTTTAAAGAGTCTTCGACTCTCTTCTGGGCTCAGCGCTCCCGTGGTCTATGAAGACCCCCATTTCACAGATGCTAAAACTGAGTCCCAGAGAGGTGAAGTGCATTGCGTGGCCCCCAGGACTCCAGACTGTGTGAAAGGATGTTTCTGACGCTTCTAGCTCCAGAGCAGCCCAGCACCCCGCGGGGGCCTGAAAGGCTCATTGTCAGTGTGACAGCATTCCAGAATTCTGAAAAACACGAAATTTGAGTCATTTACAGTTTGAGACATACCCCGAGAATTCTATGCTGAACAAGAAATCCCAAACGAAACAAGGGAGCTTGTTCTGACCAAGCATTCTGACCACATCCCTCCCTTGTATAAAGCAATTTCCAGGGATCCTGTTGCCCTTAAAAATTCCCACTTCCTGCGTTCCTGATGAGATGGAGCGCTTTTCCCTGAGGTCAGTAATCACTCCCATCTCCCCCCCAGAGTCTGTCGGAATCCCAAGACCATTTCCCAAAATCCCAGTGGGGTCATCTCAGGATAGCATGGACAGAGAGGAGATCAGAAGGAAACAGGAGGAAGGCGGAGGAAGACAGAAGTCTCAAATCCAATGCCAGCCTCTAAAGCCCAGCCACTTGCCTTCCTGAAGGGCATATTCCCTCTGCCAGGCCCCGCGATGTCCCGTGATTGGACAGGCGGTGCTCAGCCGAGAGGGCTGGGTACCAGCTTTACAAGCTCTGCACCCTCCTGCATCTGCCCCGAGAGGCACCTCTTCTTGACCAGCCACAGACCCTGCCTGGGTGAGAGCAGCTCTGGCCAGGGAGGAGAGAGGGGCAGGAGACCCATCTTTCACTTCTTTAGCCGGAGGCCCTACTCAGAGGACCCGGGGATGCCACTGACCTCTGCAACCATCTAGAGAAACTAAGGGACGAGAAGAAGGCCTCCCAGCCTATGCAGAGTGACTATGATATGTGTGTGGCCCCATCTCCAGTGATTCGTGGATGTGCCAAAATTATCATCCACTTCATCAGCCTCCAGGGGCCAGGCCAGGAGGTGGCCGGCCAGGGCTGAGCAATCCAGAGGCCCGCGTGGGCTTGGGCACGGACAGATGCCTCTCTGGGTTTATTTCCCATTAGCTCCGTAATGTAATACACTGTGTGTAATTGGTACATGAATCAAGAGACACACTCCCTTTCTGCTCCGCGGGGCTCTGTGGAAACCTCCCTGTGTCCCCAGGCCTCTCCCTGGCACTTCCCCAGCTGGACAGCCTGACATTTCTGGGGTTGGCAGAGGAGACACTTTGTTGCAGCCCCTAAATTGGGGAGTGACATATTCTCAGGCTTCTGTAAGTGGCAGCAGTCAGATCATCAGCAGATCATTGGAGGCAGCAGATCATTGGAGGGGCCAGCCGCCCTTTTCGTTTCTAGAAAGTAAGTCTGTTTCCAAATACAACAAATGGGAGAGGCCAGGCGGCAGCCAGTGGGAGCAGATGCTGGAAAGCTGGCCCCACCGTGTTTATCCGGGGCTGTTTCACTGACTGCTACATGCACCACCACCCTGGTTGTCTCCCAGCCCTGTTCGGCCAGGGGTCCCCAAGGTCTCCCTCAGCTAAGGCTTCTGATCTAGGAAGGAGGGAGTGCAATGGGAAAAGTCTCGGTTTGGGAGACTCACAAACCCCCAAATTTAAATCTAGTTCTGACTACCTAAGCGAGGTGACTTCACCTCTCCATACCTCACTTTCTTCCTCTGTAAAATCTCCCTAGCTTGTGGTCAAGACTAGTGAAATCTTGGGGCGCCTGGGTGGCTCAGTCAGTTAAGCATCTGACTTTGGCTCAGGTCATGATCTTGAGTTTTGTGGGTTCTGTGCTGACAGCCCAGAGCCCGGAACTTACTTCAGATTCTGAGACTCCCTCTCTCTCTGCTCCTCCCCCCCTCATGCTCTGTCTCTCTGTGTCTCTCAAAAATAAACAAACGTTAGGGGCACCTGGGTGGCTCAGTCGGTTAAGCGGCCGGCTTTGGCTCAGGTCATGATCTCGCGGTTCGTAAGTTCGAGCCCTGCGTCAAGCTCTATGCTGACAGCTCGGAGCCTGGAGCCTGTTTTGGATTCTGTGTCTCCTTCTCTCTCTACTCCTCCCTGCTCACTCTCTATCTCTCCAAAATAAATAAACACTAAAAATAAATAAATAAATAAACATTTAAAAAAGTAGAAAAGACTAATGAAATCTCCCAAGAGGTCTGGCATAGAGTTGGTGTCCGACAAATGTCAGATTGATGACCCACCAGGGCTACGTCTCCCCTGCCCCCAGCCCTGGCCCCACCCCCTCAAACGGTCACTACTGGCTTTTCATTAAGTTAAAGAATGAATCCAGGAAATGGCCTGGGGAAGACCTGGGCTCCTCACTGTTACATATACAGCAGTGAATTCAGTTATCCCTAGAGCAGTTCCAAAGGCAGCTCCTTCCATGGCTAAATGCAAAAATCATCAGTGAACTGGCCACTTATATTTGTTAACATTATTTATTTTTGAGAGACAGAGAGAGAGCATGAGATGGAGAGGATCAGAGAGAGAGGGAGACATAGAATCCAAAGCAGGCTCCAGGCTCTGAGCTGTCAGCACAGAGCCCAACATGAGACTGTAACTCACAAACCAAAGGATCATGACCTGAGCCCAAGTCGGACACTCAACCAACTGAGCCACCCAGGCGCCCATGAACTGGCCACTTACAAAGACATCCTGGCTCAAATGTCCCATCCCCTTCCACACCAGTGTCCACCATGGCCCACAGCACCACTGGGCCGGCCAGCGGTCGATCTCACAGACTGTGGAGCACTCGGCCTCCTCTCATGCTGTGCACACGACGTGTGGGTTAATTTCAGGTGAAAATGCAAATCTCAGAAACGAGGCAGGATTTCATGAGGCCGATGAGTGACATTAGAGCATGGCTCAGGTCACCCACAAGGCCTTTGACAAACGCGCAGTCCCCCACTGCTCTGTTGCCTAGTCGCACAGGGCTTGAGCAGTTACTTTACTTCTCCGTGCCTCAGTTTCCTCGTGACACACATGTAATCATGTGTCCGACCACACAGAGTTGCGGCAAAAATAAATCCATTAATACAAACGAAGAGCCTGGCATGTGGTAAGCGCTCGAAAAATGCTAGTTATTAGTACTGTGTGGAAGGTTTGCCCTGTTAATAATTAACAAAGAGGAAATCAATGGGGATAATGAATAAGTACCTCAAAAGAGAATAATTTAAATATCAAAGCACAGAGAGAGGCCCTTAGGAGAGCTTACGAAGCCCTCAAGCATTTTTGCAAAAATGACCCTCTTTATAGCTTTGCCATCGAAATCTAATAAGAAGCGAAGGTTGTCCTCACGGACCATTATATTATCTTGTCAGAAAAATTCCGCCACAAAGAGGAAATGGGGTGCACTCTTTGTTCGTTCGAAAAATTAGTGCGCTATTTTAATTATAATAAAATAGTGCGAAACATAAGATACAATTTACTTGCTTTCATTACATTTGGCTTCCTGTTTTCCATGACAGGTTGGTCGACGCACGGGGCTGACGTCGAGCAGAAATGGAGCACAGGTCCCGATAGGTGGCTGAAAACCTGTGTGATACGAATACCTGTGTGGCCGGAGGGAGGGGTCAAGGTCAGGAGAACACTGGAAGCAAGACACCTGCCTTCTTTCTTTCGATCAATAAATATTGTACGGGTTCTGGTCTCGATGCTCAGGATACAGTCATGAACAAATAGACAAAATTTCCCAGAATCTTCTCTTCAGCCACAGCCCATCCTCTGGATTACCTTCCTTGTCTCCACCACACCTCCTTCTCCCCATCCCCTCAGACACTGCTCAAGTGCCACCTCCTCCAGAAAGTCCTCCCTGATTTCCCCACGGTGGGGGAGAATCAAACTTTCCACTTGAAGCCACAGAAACAGTTTCACCTTTTTTAAAAATACAAATTGTATATATTTAAGGTATACAGCATAATGATGTGACATATGTATGCACAGTGAAATGATCACTGCAGTGAAGTGAATGCACATGTCTCCTCACATTCTGTGTGTGTGTGTGTGTGTGTGTGTGTGTGTGTTGAGAGCACCTGACATTTATTCTGCTAGCATATTTCTGGGATGTGTGATGGTGTTACTAACTATAATCATCATACAGACCTCTAGACTCATCTACCACCATTTCCAGAAAGTTCCGGGGGGGGGGGCACCATGGACCCTTTCAGACTGAGTAATGGGTCACACTACCCTCCACACAGAAAACACTCCATACCTACCCACTACCCCTTGACCAACGGCTCCCTGGCCGCATCTCCCAGCCCCGGGGACCACCGTCCCGCCCTCTGCTTCTGTGTCTTTGGATCCCACATGTGAGCATCTTCCTTCTGTGCTGATAGACACTTTCAGCTCTGGTTTTTAGGATGCGAGCTGGAGGCAAAGTGTGTTCTGTAACAACATGGGCCCGAGTTCACATCCCCTCTCTGCCATCCCTTTGCTGGCAGCCGGGTCCAGACACTGTCTGGGTTTCCTTTTCTTCTTGAGGCTTCCGGGGGACTTCAAGCAACTGATCAGTTGTAAGTGTGGTGCGGGTTGCAGCAGCCACTGAGACCGGAACACTTCCTGCCTGTCGGGCACTGCCCCATATGTTCCGTCCTGGTGGCAGCCCCGTGGCCTGAGTCCTACCAGGAAACCCATTTCACAGAAGAGACTGGAACACAGTGTTGGAGCAACATGCCCAAAGCTTCCTGCCTCCTCTCCTTTGCTGGGTGGCTCTGGGCAAGTCACTGAACCACTCTGATCTTGGACAAGTCATGTGACTGCTTGTGTGCCTTGGTTTCCTTCTGGAAAGTCTGGTGTGTATTACTACTCGAAACCAGATAGGGGAGTTTTTAATTCATTGTCACCTTCCTCATCACTACTCATTACAATTACAGACTTGCCCAAAGAGATAAGAGGTACTCAGTCAACATTCAACAAAGGAGGGAGGGAAGGTGGGCAAGAAGGAAAGAGTACGAATGAATGAATGAATGAATGAATGAATCAGTATCACCCACCCAGAGAAAGCTTTGGAATGCAGAAGAGCGGCAAGAGTGGTGAAGTGGATTTAAATGATCCACCTGAGAATAGATGGAGCCTGTGGGCACAGAAGAAACAAAAGACTGGCATCACCGTGGTCACATAACCCTCCACCCCTCAGCTGATGTCTCCCTTCAACCCCCAGAGCACAAGTTTTAGAACCATTTGTGCCCTGATGGATGGTGATGCAGATGGAAATGTCAATTGATCATAATTGGTCCATAAATGGACCCCATAACACAAGCTATCGCTTTCAGACCCCAGGGACGTGTTATTAATATTTCTAATTTATGGGCTCATTGGAGGAGTCATCAGGGATGACAAACCTAATAAATCGTGGGTTAAAAGGACTCCAGACAGCAGCGCATGGGGCCTGCCGCACAATGGGTGGTAGCCGCTCAACTTTTGAGACAATCATAGCAACTGTCACCAGGGAGACTGGCTGCCAAAGGGAGTCTGGAGTTGGCAGCAGTGACAGCTGGAAGCAGATTATCAAGAAAGGACAGCATTTCCTAGCCCAGCCAGGGTGGGCGGGGGAAGTTATTGCTAGCAATTGTGCACCTACTGTGCGCAGGCACTGTATCTGCACGGCCTCACTGAGCCGTCCCAAAACACGCATATGTAACCGCTGCCCTTATCCCATCTCCCAAACAAGGCAGGCACAGCTCGGAAGAAGTTGCTCGCTCAGTTAACAGCTAAGTTGGGATTCAGAGGCAAGCGGTACCCAATCAACCACCTTAATCTTAACCGTCTTGCTCTTAATCGTTGCACTCCTGTGGCCACCAGGTCCAGTGGCCCCATTCCACAGAGGAGGAGACTGAGCCCCAGGAACAGAGACACATCCCAGAGCTGGGATGAAGAAAGACTCTGGAGTTTCTCTCGCTCTTGGTGAAACATTTCCCTGACTCTGCGGCACTCCCTCCCTCCCCCCTCCGCCGGGTTTTATTTATTTTTTTTTTAATGTTTATTCATTTTTGAGAGATAGAGAGACAGAGTGTGAGCAGGAGAGGGGCCGAGAGAGAGAGGGAGACACAGAATCCGAAGCAGGTTCCAGGCTCTGAGCTGCCGGCACAGGGACCGATGTGGGGCTCGAACTCACGAACCGTGAGATCGTGACCTGAGCCGAAATTGGACACTTAAAGCACAGAGCCACCCAGGTGCCCTCCCTCCATTCTGATGTCTGCTATTTCTGCCCCCTTTAATGCATTTATCGCCTGCCGTGCTGAGTTATTTGTCTGAATCCCAGCACGCTCACATTCATGAGCTGAGAGTTTGAACTGTTCAATTTGATAGCAACCTGTACCCCAAGATGAAGATATGAACTTGGATTTGTAGGCCACTCTTTCTACCCATCCCTTAACGGCATGGTCTTCCCAGTGGTACCAAAATAACAGAAGTCCACTTACTAAAGTTCTCCCCCCGGCCACACTCCCTGATCCCACAGGTAAGGAGGAGGGGGCATCACATACATTTGCACCTGCACATCCTTTCTCTGCCCCGGGAGCTGACCAGCCGCTTTCGTGCGGATATATTCCTGATGGGTTACCGGCTTTAGGCCTTGCCTTGCCTTTGCGCATCTCTTCTCAGCATATTGTGTGTTTCATAATTAAGTTTGTCACCAAACAGTCCATCTCGCTTCCTTTCTCTGGGGTTTTAGGGGACTTTCTGCCTGTAACTCCCAACTATGAGCTGTAGTGCAGGCTTCTGGTCGTGTACCCCATATTCATGCTTCCCCTCTTCTTACCAATAGAATCCTGGTTTTACTCATGGTGGGAATGCTCCCAGGTCTTTAAATACTGCATTTCCTGTTGGGGCGCCTGGATGGCTTAGTCGGTTAAGTGTCCAACTTTCGCTTAGGTCATGATCTCGCGGTTCGTGGGTTCGAGCCCCGCATCGGGCTCTGTGCTGACTGCCAGCTCAGAGCCTGGAGCCTGTTTCAGAGTCTGTATCTCCCTCTCTTTCTGACCCTCCCCTGCTCACGCTGTCTCTCTCTCTCTCTCTCTCCTAGAAATAAATAAAACATTAAAAATTAAAAAAAAAAAAAGACTGCATTTCCTAGTCCTACTTGTAGCTAAGGTTGGGGGGAAGGAGTTGGTTAATGAGATGAAAGAGAAAAAAGTCATTGTATGAGGTTCCCTCCAGAAAAGCTCCTGACAGGGGCTGACCCAGCTTAAAGACTGGTCCTTTTTCCCTTCTGCTTGGAATTAGAACCTGATGTCTGGAGCCCCAGCAGCCACCTTGGACTGTGAGGCAACCTTGGCAATGGAAGACCATACTAAGGTAGTAGACCTGATGACAGTGAGGGCTGGCCTGACAACCCTGGAGCTCCATTAACATGCCAGAGAAAGATATTTGTATTTCTTAAGACATGTATTTCTGGGGAGCACCTGGGTGGCTCAGTCAGTTAAGCATCTGACTTCAGCTCAGGTCATGATCTCAGGGTTCATGAGTTCGAGCTCCAAGTAGGGCTCTGTGTTGATGCCTGCTTCTGATTCTGTATCTCCCTCCTTCTCTGCTCCTCCTTCACTCATGCTCTGTCTCTCAAAAATAAATAAATGTTTAAAAATGTTTTTAAAAGACATGTATTTCTGGGACATCTGGGTGGCTCAGTCGGCCAAGCGCCTGACTTTTGATTTTGGCTCAGAACATGATCCCAGAGTCCTGGGATCAAGCCCCCCACCCCCCAATCAGGCTCCACACTGAGCATAGAGCTTGCTTAAGATCCTCTCTCCCTCTGCCCCTCCCCTCATACTCGAGCTAAATAAATAAATACTTTTTAAAAGACATGTTTCTGTATTCTGTGATATAGAGCCAAACATGATGCTAACTAAAGTGCTAACACACACATTTGCATTCACTGGGTACCTGCTGTGTGCACACTGCATTTGGTGTACAGTATAAAAAAGAGTAAGCCACAGCACCTGCCTTCGAGGGCCGCCCAGTGCAAGGGCTTCCAGAGCAAACCATGATATGAGAGCAGTGTCAAAAGAAAAACGGAGAGAGCTTTATTTGACTGAGCAAGAAACAGACTTAGCAGGGATACTTCAAACCCAAAACTGACATGAAGCTCAAAAGCATGAAGTCACAGGATGGCTTCCAAAGCAGGAGTGAGGAAGTCGTTCAACCTTTACAGCAATGGGTTGTGACAATGGGGTTTCCGGAAGGCAGGGGTGTGTTTAAAATGATCTTATACCATTTTAGGAAAATAACCTATATTTCTTTTATGACTATCAGAGGCATTTAGAAGAAACAACCTAAGTTAATTTTTGCTCGCGTTCATGAAATGAGCTAGATTCTGGTCGGCTAACGTGGCATAAATGGTTTTGGCTTTTTGAGGGGTTTTTAAGCCTGGTTTCCATTTTAGCCTAACAGCGGGAAGCTGGGAGGGCTGAGGAGCACAGTGTACAAAGGACGGGACACAACCTTGCCCAGGAGGGCAGAGAAAGGCCCCCAAATAGCGTGCTGCATGCCCAAGAACAAGGAGTCGCTTGGGAAGTTTTGAGACAATGGAGAGTGTGTTGGCCAGGCTGAAAGGTTTGGACTCTCCCCCACCCACACCCAGGTATACACTTGCACATGCATGGCATACACGCACGCATGCACGCAGATGCACGCATGCACACGCACATGCACACACTGACGCGCGCACAAATGTGCGCGTACGCACACACATGCACACAGGAACACACATGCGTGCACAGCACATACATGCAGGCACGCAGGCACACACATGAACGCGCGCATATGCACACATACGCATGCGCAGGCACGCACGTGCACGTACGCAGGCACGCACATGCGCACACAGACTGCAGCCCTCCGGAACCTCTGGCGGTTCTGCCTGCCCCCCAGGCTCCCTCCTGCCCCCTGGCCTTTGCTCTGGCGTCCTCTCTGCTGTAACATCCTCCAGCCCCTCCTTTTGAGAGCCTCTCCCGACCTCCCCCGGGGCGAGCGTGACTGGAGGTGCCCCATCCTCCCTGGGCAGGGCTGCCACCGTCTCTCACAACACGTTTCCTCACGGTTTTCGCTACGACGTCACGCCTTCAGCTGGCTTCGGTGCCGCCGCCACAGGCAACTTTTCCTTTGCCTCTGCTGAGGTCCCTCAGGCTTCAACACCTTGGGTTTGCAGTTTACCAACGTAGCAAAACACCTATGGTTACAGTTTATCCAGGATTTGTACCTGTGGAGCAGGAATGCATTGTCTCCACAACAGGTGACCTCTTCGGTCAGTTCAAGGGCCTCGTTCATGGTCGGCCTGGAAAACACCAGGGAGGCCGTCAGGAGACGCGGGCGGATCCTTCACAACACTTATTAGTTGTTTGAGGAGGACAGACAGGTTGTCTCACTCCTCACTCCGGTGTCTATTTGCATCCCGGCCCCATCCTGGAAAAGGCTTGAAGAGACAACCCGGCACGTACTTCAAAGGAGGGAATGGATGGAGAAGCCAGGGCAGAGGAGAGGAAGCCCAGCACACTCTAACATCCAAGACGCCAAACGAGTTTTCTAAACTCCTTCCCAGGAGCCACAGAGAAATCAGAAATGCAACCATCTGCACGTGGTCAGGCCGACACTGAGTAGAAACTGGGTAGAAAACTACCCAGTTGGGGGGCACTTGGGTGGCTCAGTTGATTAAGCATCTGACTTCGGCTCAGGTCATGATCTCACGGTTGGTGGATTCGAGCCCCATGTCTGGCTCTGTGCTGACAGCCCAGAGCAGGGAGTCCGCATCAGATTCTATGTCTCCCTGTCTCTATGCCCCTCCCCGGCTCACACTCTGTCTCTTTCCATCTCTCAAAAACAAACGTTAAAAAGAAAAAGGAAAGAAAACTACCCAGTTTCTTCTGGAGAAGCTGTTCGGGCTTGGCGGTCTGAGAAGAATTTCACTGTGGGCTCTCATAAGGAAACGTCATGTGAGCCTCAGCAAAAGCTAGTTCCTCAGGGGAGTTCTGGGGAAAACCTCTCTCTCCATCTGTTTAGGTGTGTGACGTGGACAGCAGACAGTTTGGAGTCACAGACTGTATAAGAGCCAATCTGTGGCGTTGACATTTGCTACCTGCTGAAGCAAGACCCATGTGCATTAATAATTAAGTGAACCAACCACTTCATGAAGAGAAGCTAAAGGAATACCTGAGAGAATATCTGTGGGAATACCTATGGGATCACCAGTGGGAATGTCTGTGCAAATACCTGTGAGAATACTTGAGGGAATATCTGTGGGAATACCTGAGGGAATACCTCTGGGAATACTTGTGGCAATACCTGTGGGAATACCTGTTGAGGATACCTGTAGGAATACCTGAGGGAATACCTGTGGGAACATCTGTAAGAATAACTGTAAGGATACCTGAGGGAATACCTGTGGGAATACCTGTGAGGATACCTATGAGAATACCTGTGGGAACATCTGTGGGAACACCTGAGGGAATACCTGTGAGAAAACCTGTGGGAACAGCTGAGGGAATACCTGTGGAAACACCTGTGAGAATAACTGTGAGAATATCTGTAAGGATACCTGAGGGAATACCTGTGGGAACACCTGTGAGGATACCTGAGAGAATACCTGTGGGAACACCTGTGAGAATATCTGTAAGGATACCTGAGGGAATACCTGTGGGAATACCTGTGAGGATCCCTATGAGGATACCTATGGGAACACCTGTGGGAACACCTGTGAGAAAACCTGTGGGAACAGCTAAGGGAATGCCGGTGGCAATAATGTCCTAGTCCATCAAGCTAAGCCGTAATTACTTTAGTTTAAAAGTTTATTCAAAGTACATTTTACAAATCTCCCAGGAAGCCCCTAGAAAAACCCCAATTCTGCACCCCAGACACCTAATGTTAAGCAAATATCACCTCCTGGTGAGTCCCCCAAATGGCTCAGTAGGAAAATGTAGCCCTCAGTGACTGAATGAGTAAATGCAATTCACAGGTTGTTGAATAAAAGCCAACTCAATGTTGGAGGACATCTGCCAAAAATGACAATTGAGGGTTGGAGCAGTTCATTCTGAGCCATTTTTTCCTGACAGTAATGAGGCCGTTCCTGATTCGTGACAATAAAACCATGTCATCTGCATAGAAAAGACTTTTCACTTTCTGTTCCTCATAGCAAAGGGCAATTCATTCAGCTCATCCAAGAATTCTTTCAAGCCATAAACTACCGGTTAAAAGGTAAGGTTGTAACCTATCACCCCCTAAAGGTAAGGGGTCAGAGTGTGTGACTCTCATGCTGTTCTGGAAATTGTGGTCTGGTTCGTGGGGACACAGTTTCCGCCTAGGCCAGCCCTCACCCTGCTCTAAGGTGCAGTTTCTGTAGAAGTGCCCATGGCAGGATGGGGATTAATATTGAGTGCCTGGAATCTTGCCCATAATTGGTTTCTCTCCACATAATTAGTTTCCCTCCACTGAGTCAAAGGCCAAAATCAGTCATTGCTGTTGGAATTTTTATATTGTTTCTGACAAATTTTTGCACAAGTAGCATAAAAAGGTCAAGAGTGTGGAATAAATGTGCTGAAAACCCAAGGGCTTCCTCCTACGAAATATCAGCCCAAGAAACCCAGACTTGCAACTTATAAAAGAAGAAATCGACAGATAGTTCAGTTGGAATATCAAGTAACCAATCAGTCAATCATTTGAGGGGAAACACAGGATGGGCCTTTACAAAGTAGAATAATCTACCCTTTGGATCCATCTAGACAAGCCACATGTGTAAAATTAAGGAGAGCAGCAGTCTGGCTATTGAATACTTGAAATGTGGTGAGTCTCAAACTGAGATAAGCCATAAGTATAAAGTATACAAACTTAGCACCAAAAATAAATAAATAAATAAATAAATAAAATAAAAAAGAATGTAAAATATCTCAGAAATAATTTTATATGATTACATGTTGAAATAATATGTGGAAATGTTGGCTGAGTAAAATGTGTTATGAAAATCAATGTCATTAAATGTGACACTAGAGAATTTTAAATCACTTGCACGCACACTGTGGTAGACATCTCCAGGATGGCCCCCCATATGCTCTTCCCCCTGATGTTCAAGGTCCCCTCCCAAAATTGTATGAGGGTTGATCTGTGTGGCCAGCAGAATAGGTTAGGAGTAATGGCATGTCACTCCAGTTAGGTTACAAAAGACCCTGTAATTTCTGCTTTGGTCTCTTCCTTGATACCAATCTCTCTCTCTCTCTCCACTAATTCCAGAATTTACCATCTATGTCATGAGCAGCCTCATAGAGAGGCCTACCTAGTGAGGAATTAAGACCTACAGCCAACATCCATGGAGGGGAACCACCTTGGAAGCAGGTCTTCCTACCATAGTCCAACCTTCAGATGAACTGCAGCCCAACCCACATCTTGACTACAGCCTCATGACAGACCCTGAGCCCGAATCACCCAGCTAAGCCACCCCTGGGCTCCTGATTATCAGAAACTGTAGCCATAATCAATATTAAGTCTCATATAATTTGTTACACAGCAATCGATAACTAACACATGCATTATATTTCTGTGGCACAGCACTGAGCACAAATAAAACAACCACCACCACCAAAAAATAACCCATAAGCCTGTAGAGCAGAGGTGCCTAGCCCTGGCTCCACGTTAGGATCACCTGGAAAACTTGTTAGCATTCCTGAAGCCCCAGTTTCACCCCAAAACAACTGAATCAGAGCCTCTAGGGTTAGAACTCAGGCACTGGTATTTCCTCAAAGTTGCCCAGATGTTAAAGTATGGCCAATGTTGAGACCACAACTCTCAGGAAATGCTTCCCCAATGTCATGGTGCTTAATTCTGAATATCACCCAGGCCTCGGCCACTCCCATCAGAGTCCCTGAAAGCCGTTAGGAATGCCAAGTCCCGGGCCCCAACCCAGGTGTACTGAATCTGTGTCTGCATTCCAATAAGCCCCCCAGGGAACTGGATGCACACTGAGGCTTGAGAAGCTCTGATTTAGGGCATCAGTTCAGAACTGGTGCTCAGAAACCTCACAGGAGTCAGGAATGTGAACCTGACCTCCCGTAAGCTTTTACTAGGCATAAAGTTGTACCTGCGCTCCCTTGCTGAGGGATTCAGACATAATTGGTGTGGGCAGGCCACATCCTGAAAGAGTTTTGTGAAAGGTCCTCCCTACAGAATCCTAAGCTGTAGCCGAGGTTGAGAGGCACTGCCTGAGGGTGGTGACATGGGAGGTGCCCTTAGCCCCTTCTCGATCAGTCTTTCCCAGGCTCTTCCCATCCTCTCTACTGGCACCATGCCAATGGGAGTGAGGAGTTTCAGTGTATTGCTTCCACTCAACAGGAGGCATATGCAAGCCAGCTGCCCAGTCTAGCACTTACTTGCAGACCCCGCAATTTCTTCCAACCTTTGAGAGAAAACTTGCCATGAGGGTCTTACCTGGAGCCGATGCATACATCTCAGCACTGTGCTTTCCCAGGGAAGGGAGTTTCAAGAGTGCTGCAGATCAGCTGTGCTCACCTGTATCACATCCTTGAGAACTATTCACCCCACATGATGCCTCACCGCTGTACAGCAAAATTCAAACTTTATAATAGCAGCTGTGAGTGTCGCCAAAGCCCCTCTTCACACATCAGCTCACTCCCCTGGTCACAGTTTAAGAATTAAATTATTTCTTAGCCCATTTGCTTTCTTGTTGCTTACTGATAGTCTTGATCCAACCAACAACCGCAACAACAACATCCATATTTACCCAAGCCGAAGTGAGCCAACGAAGTCGATTTTAATTTGCCAATAACCCATTGACAATGGATGAGAAGGTACACCCAAGGCATCTCTTGGTGTTTCAAGAGATTCTCACAAAAGCAATTTCCACCAACGAGAAAGTCTCACTCTGCTCTGGTCAATACCCTCATTCTTTGAGCTCTAATAGCCTTGGGCACAGCAATGCCCACGATTAAGGTGGGAGGAATATTATCACTTTGTCCCTGCCGGAAAATCACCTTCCTAAACATAGTAATAAGCAAGACAGGCTAACTGTATATAATACAATTTACAGTAATTATTTTATCTACTTGTCTGCTTGCTAATGGTGTCTCCTCTCTGATCTATAAGCCTATCAAGCAGGAGTTGGTCTTAAATATATTTCTCCTACTTAACCTCGTAGCTGACACACAGTAGGCACCAAATGAATGTTTGCTGAATGAAGGATTGAATGGAAAATTTCCCCGGATCCATGCCGTGCACTGACACCCAGAAATACTAGACTCTAAATCCTTGGTGGATTGCCCTCTCGCTGATACAGCTGTCCATCAGGAGATATGCTCTAAATATAGGAAGCAGTCACGTATATATGAAACCATTCTTCGGCTCTAGAGCATTTCAAGCAGGACCTTGAAGCCCTATGACGACCCTGGCTATTCTGGCTTTCAGGGGGTATGATGACTGGCTTTAAATATGCGATGTAAGTGAAGGGTTTTAATCATCACACTCAACCCAAGGTGCAAGCAGACTGCATGTACCTGACAGCAGACAGGTAACTTGACTTTAAGACAGGTCCAGCCTCATTGGTTACCAAATCTTCAAGGGAAAGGGTTCTGTGGTTTGTCCTGAGTGATAGGCATTGCCTTCCCAATTGTAGGTGCCTCTAGGATCTGCCCAGGCTGCCTGAAGGACAAGTTTTCATTCCCAAGCAAGCGGGCTTAAGTATATCATGGGTGGGTTTTGGGTGCCCTCAACAGAATCCAGGGTGAAGAAGAAGCAAATGTGATCTCAGAATGGCAGATGGAGGCATCTCAATCCTCCCAGAAGGCCATGGCAAAAGCAAGTTTCAAAGGAAAGTAGTGCAAAGATAGGGGTGAGGTGGGGGGTCCACTGAGAACTCCTGATCCTCTCACCAGACCATCCCCATGGCAGATCACCCCCATCCTGCATTGTCCCCGATCACTCATCCCATATAAACCCAGCCCACAGAACCAGGGCCCTCTTCTGCTCAGGAAGCTAGCACCACAGAATCCCAAATACACAGAAGGCTAGACCCAGAAAAATTGCTCTGGAGGGAAGTAAGAGTGGAAGCCCTTAGGACCTCAAATCCCTCAACTGCCAATCCACTGAGGTCTCCATAGATATTCTTCTTTCGGGGTTCCTTCTAAATCTCAGAATTTTAGGGGCATCTCGGTGGCTCAGTAGGTTAAGCCTCCAGCTCCTGATCTCAGCTCATGTCATGATCTCGCAGTTTGTGGTATCAAGCCCCGCGTCAGGCTCTAGGCCTGCTTGGGATTCCCTGTCTCCCGCTCTTGGCTCCGCCCTCTGCTCTCAAAATAAATAAACTTTGAAGAAGCTAATAATAAAAAAAAATAAAAACTCAGAATTTTAAAGTAACCCCAGGAGGTGGTGTGGAGTGGCAGAAAAAGGTTGGGTTTGGGTGACAGGAAGGTTAGGTCCAAGCCTTGAGTCTGCCTCTTGCTAGCAACTCACAGAGAGACCTTGAGTGAGCCACTTCCCTCTTCGGGCCTTAATCCCTTCAAATGTGCAGGAGAAATCATGACTCTCCTCCCCACAAAGGCTGTGAGCAGCAGAGGTGGTAATGCGGTGGTGACTTTGCTGTGAGACATGTCAGAGCTGTCCTGAGATGGGGGACACTTGGAGACAGTGCTTCCTTCCTTCCCTCCCTCCTCTCTTCCTCCTTTCCTATATCACAGCAGGGGCCTTGTCAGTTGCACACCCCTCCTTGCACAACCTCCCGTTTGACCCACCCCTCCCCTCCACTCCCCGAAGCAGACATGGCTGGTCTCTTCCCAGTAGCAGTCACTTAGCTTCCTCTTGACTCTCAGACCACAGTTTTGTGCAGGAACTGAGCTGTTTTCTGAATGACCAGGAAAGATGGCCCCGGCACAGCCCCGGGAAAGGAGCCCTGAATGATTTCATCTGTTGTGGTCATTTCATTCTTTCTGGCAGGGATTGCTTTAAGTGTGGGCATGTGACACAGTCCCGGCCAAGGGGGAATAAAGGGAATCTTCTCCTCGGAGACTTCTGGGAAAGGTTCTCCTCCATGATAAAAGGAGTGGGGGAAGTCAAGCCCGCTTGTGTGTGTGTGTGTGTGTGTGTGTGTGTGTGTGTTTGTATGTGAGGCCACAAGCCCGGAGCTTCTGGAACCATCTACCAGCCATGTGGGGACAAGCACAGAGACAAAACCCAGCTCATTGGGGAAGGCAGAGGAGAGAGCTGGTGGATGCCTGGCCCTTGACCTTGTTATCATACCTGAATTAACCTGTCCTGGATCAGTCCTCCAACCTGCACACACCACCAAGCCAAGTAACAAACACCCTATTGTTTAAGTGTCTCGCGTTAGGAATTTGGTTACTTGCAGCTGAATTCATCCTGATACACACTCCTTCCCAGACAGCAACACACTCACCCTATAATGGCGCCTCCACTTTATCCCTGATGTTTGCCTTAACCAGCTCCAGTTCCTGAACCATTTCTCATGAACACACCTATGCCTCCCTATTGCCTGGGTAGGGAGTAGGACACTGAAATTCAAATCCGAAGAGACTAAAGTACCTTCCCTCACCTGGCCACTGGCTAGCTCACCATGCTGTTCTGTTTTATTTATAACATGAGCACGAATGGAAATTACGTGGGGCACTTAGTTATCGTCTCTGTTCTCAAGGTGAGTTCCGGGAGAAGAGGGAGCCTGTTGGTTTGGATCACAACTCTCATTCCGGCACTGTGGTCATATTCTGGCACGTCAGAGCGGGTGCCTAAAAAGTAGCTGATGGCTGCACAGATGAACAGATGGCTCCAGAGCATGTGCAATGACTCCTCTGCCTGTCTCCTTCCTTCCTCCACGTTAAAGCATCCTTTGATCCAAACGGCCACCCAATCTCTGACTCCTCTGAAGTCCCACTAGATCCCCCAATCCCAGACTCCCCACCACTTTCCACTTTGTCTCACTGACGCGTGTGCAGCCATGTTCTCCCCTCCCCCATCCCCAAGTGTGAGTCCCTTGGGGCAGAGTCTTGGTCTCGGGCATCTACATGGACCTTGTGGGTGGCACACGGTTTAAGGGATGAACATAGCATGAATGCCAGGGCTGCAGCTAGCCATGGGGGCAGTGGGTTGCAAGGAGACCACAAGCGTGCTCCCTTAACCTGCTGGGGAGTGAGGCTCACCCCAGAGAGAGGCAAAATATAAGGGAATCAAACAGGGTGCTACAAATGACAAGTGTAAGTCTGGCAACTTCTCTCCCTGGGACTCGGCTCATCAATACAATGACAGGCAGGTTTTAGAGCAGGACCCACCTGGGTTTCAACATTGCTTCTTCTACCGCTTTGCAGTGCAGCCTAATACCCACCGCCCCATCTCTCTGGAGGCATCTCCTCAGCTCCAAAATGGCGTGAAGGACACCCACTTGATGGGGCTGTCGGTGGATTAAACGAGGCACTGAGTGCACAGCTCCTAGCTCCTGGCCTCCCCTCCTCTCCTTGCCGCCTCTGCTGCTTCAGTCCCTGATGTCCCTGTCCTCACCCTTGACCAGTTACCACAAGCACCCCCACACCTTTCTCTGCCCCAAGTGGAGGGACGCATGCCGTCCCAATCGACGACTCCTTCAGTCCACCAATGCTGGCCTGATCCCCAGGGGCCCTGGCCTTCTGACTGTCACAGTAGTCAGCAGGCATTTTATGGTGCACTCACCAGGCTCGTTCATCTTCCTCCTGGCACAGGGAGAAATCCATTTCCCTGCCCCTCTTGCATCTAGGCAGGGTCATGTGACTCACTCTGGCAGCAAACTCTGGCTCACTAAAACTTCCTCCTCTTCCGGGGCAACCTTGGAGGGTGGTCGCATCGCCGTCAGGAAGGAGCCCAGAATGACCAACTAGTTAGGCTTTGGTATGGCTGAGCAGTGACACTCCCAAGATTTTAGGGTTTGCTCATTCCTGCATGGGAGCCCAGACCCCCCTACTCCATCGGATAGCCTGACCCTCACAAGGGGCACCACTTCTAAACCAGGACGCGTGATCTTTGCCCCGTCCCCAATTCAGAGCGAGTCCCTCACTCTCCAGACTCCTTCTCTGTAGAGAGTGGGGGTCAGTCTTTCCTGCCTCCCCCACCCTCTGCAAGAATGTTGACTTCTACTGTCTCCGGGCACAT
The DNA here is from genome assembly GCF_003009895.1 of Hyaena hyaena. NCBI lineage: Eukaryota > Metazoa > Chordata > Mammalia > Carnivora > Hyaenidae > Hyaena > Hyaena hyaena. The sequence continues at coordinate 948,765 of NW_024080678.1, read as the reverse complement.
TCACCATCGTTCCTGGGGTATCTGTCACCCTTGAGCACACTGGCTCCTTGCACCCAGCATGGCATCCTGGGGCTCCCCAGTGGGGTACTTAGATCAGACTGTGCCCGGATACCCACCACACCTCCTTGGTCTGGGACTCAGTCTCCCCACATACACCGTAAGAACTCGGAAGCCCCTCCTGCTCTGACATTTGCAAGCCCAGGGAAGTGCTTCTGACAGGGACTGGCCCACGACTAACACCCAACAGACAACACCTGGCCCAGCCTCCCGCCTCCACGTGACCCATAAACTCTCCTGACTAAGCAAACACATTTTATTGGGCCTGGGGACACTTCCTGGCTGGCCCATTCCCATCCTCCCTTGTCCTGCTCCCCAGCATGGCACCCCCCCCCGGGCTCTGCTCCCCATCCTTCAGCGACACGCTGCCTCCTCCCCCCAACACCTGCATCGCCAGCCTTAAGGAAGGTGGAGACTTTCTTCCCTTATCAGCTGTTTTACTGCCCCTCCTCCCTGGTTACACAGTAACTGGGAGTGGAATTCCCAGGAAGGACAGGTGGGTGCCTCGGCAGCTCCCAGCCAACAGTTTACGGGACAGACTGCAAGCGTTCCCTCCGTGCTGTCTCGGGAGACAGGGAAGGGGCATCCAAGCCAGGAAGAAGCAGAAAGGACATAGAAAGGGAGGGAGAGGCACCCTGGGCCAGGAGCCTCTGAGGAGGCTTGCAAATGGAGGCCAGGGAGGGATTGGAAGGAAGTCCGGATACCCTGCACCCAGTCCCGCCGCATGACTGAGAGCCAGCCTGCGATGGTCCAGACATCCCCGTCCTGAGCCTCCACCTGCCAGACAGAAGCACAGGTGCTCCAGAAAGCCAGTTCTGGAGTCCAGAAGCAGCGGAACTAGAAGTCATACCGCTCAAGCTGTCGCGTGGCCCGGTTCTGAGTTGGCCACCTGGGCCCCAGCAGTGGCACGCCAGCCTTCCAGGGGCTGGCCGGAGCCGGCAGGAAAGGACTGCAAGCCAGAGAAAAGGCAAAGGTGGGCGTGTTGCCCCCAGATCTCTGGGAACAGGCTCCACCTTCCTTCTAGCTCTTTACCTTGCCCCCCTCCCCCGACAGTGACCGCGGGGACCCCGGCCTAGCCTGGAGATTTTGAAATCGATCACCCCAGAGAAGACCTTCTGCAGTGCAACTGAACCCAGCCTGGCAATGGTGACTCCCTTGACATCAAGCCTGCGGGAGCTCTGAGCCCACGGGCATGGGGTACAGCCCGTTCCAGCTCTCCCGGTGTGACCTGCCTCCTCGAGCCCAGCAGTGTTTGAAAGGAGCCCGCGGAAGTCCCCATGGAGACAGAATCGTGCTTGGATAATCTGACATGAGGCTCCCCGTTCTCCACCTCTGCTTGTCCTTTTGATTATTACGGGATTTTTTAGGGGAGGAAGTACGCCACCCCCCACCATCGTAGCCCTGGGTGCATGCAAGGTCCCCTTCTGTCCCTCCTCACGGCCACCCACAGAGAGTGCCAACGCAAGCCCTGTCCTCTGCGGGGTATGGAGAGGAAGAACTCAGGGCGCTGCGGGGCCCCAGAGAAGCTGGGGCTGTCCTTCTCCATCGAGGAGATCTTAAAGAGACCCACTGAAAAGAGCCATGTGGTCAGGCCGGAAGGGGTGGGTGGACAAGGCACCAGGCAAGCAGCGGCTGTAAGCTCCGGGCCGGAAGGGCCCCCGCAGGCCAAGCTCCAGGGTAAGTGTCTTCCGGTCATTTTTTTTCCACTCCCAGGTCCCCAGGAGCCGGCTGGGCTCAGGAAGAGAGAAAGCTGCTCTGTATCCATAGAAGAGAGGACCCCAAAATTCAAAGAGAGGTCAGGTGTTGAGCCAGTCGCCTTAAATACCCTTCTGTCCAGCCGGGACTGAGGTTTTCCAGATGCAGATGCCAAGGAAGGCTCCATCCGTTGCAGGATGCAGGGATGCAGGATGCGGGATGTGTTCCTGCAAGCAGGCCACCGCTGAGAATGCCGGGTCCCATGTGTTTACGCAGCATTTCCGCTGCCGTGGGCATTGCCCTAGAGTTTCCTCTCTTGTTTTTGGTAGAAAGGGCACGATTATCATGACTTGACAGATGAGGAAACTCGCCTGTGAAAGGGAAGAGGTGGATGGTGTCCCCAAGCTGTGCAGCCAGGGGGCAGAGACCTGAGAGCAAGAAGGGGTCAGCTGTCCCCAGACACCTGCTCGGTCCGACACATTGTTCTTCGTAAGCTGAATTCAGCCAACATGGCTTTCCATGGCTGAAGCTTAGCCTGGGATCTGCCCCTCCTGATCACCGCCCCCCCCCAGGCTAACTGCCCACCCCAGGACACGTCCCCCAAACCACAATGACGGGGCAGTTCTCAGAGCTCTTCCTGAGAGCCAGTTTGACGAAGGGCATTGAGGCAGACACACGCACCTGCTGGCAGGTCAGGACCCCTCCGGGTCATTCTCCAGCCTGCCCTGGCCTGCTTCGTGACCTCAGGGAAGTCCCTTTCACTCTGGCCTCAGCCTTACCCTCAGGGAACCGGCTGAGTGAGGGATGAGAGAGGGATGTCAACAAGGGTCTGCTGGAGCCTGGTAGTGGGCAACACTGGAGTATCTCACTCATGAGTTTCCCAGTTCCTTCCCCTTTCTACCCTTGTAATCCAGGGAAAGGCCAAAAGGGCAGCTCAGAGGAGCCCACGATGTCGTTTCCTACCATCACCGAGTCCCGCTCAGTCTCACCCAAGTTCAGCATCCCAAAAGGGGCTTGTGCTCAACCACAGGCAAGGGGAAGACCCTGGATGGGCCACCCACCCCCCGGGGGAAGCTGACGGGTATCCCTGGAGCTGAGCCAATCAGTAGGAGAGAGTCCCCAGCTTCATTTCCGGAAGCTCACTAAGATCTTCCAGTGAACTGAATGAGCCTAAGAAACAGTTCTTTGGGTCTAACCTGAGTCTGGCTAGCTGCAGCTACGTAAAATCCATGACAACCCTCTCTGTCCTAATGAGAGGGAAAGAGAGATGGGGAGGGGAAAGAGGGGGAGAAGAGAAAGGAGCAGTGAGGGAAGAGAAGCCAAATCCCCCTCCTGGAGCAACTTCCCTCCCCCTAGCCTGATAACGGCTGGTGGCAAAAAGGGAGCCACTCATTCTAAACCTCCCCTGGAATATGCTGCTATGCTGTATGTCAGTTGCCTTGTTAGCAGACCCTCTAGGAAGGGTTTGCGGAAATAGCAATCGTCTACAGGGTAGTGCCCTATGCCCCCCTCCCCGGCACTCCCCTGGCTGCTTCCCATGGACTTGCCACAGCTGTGAGCCCCACCTTGCAGATGATAGAACTCAGAAGAGAAGTCACCTGCACCAGCGACCTGAGTAGTTAGCAGCACAATTGAACCCTGGTGGCCTGAGACTAGATCATTCCTGAACGTGGCTTAAATCTATACATCTCCCACTACGCTGGCACTGAGCATTTCCAAAAGACTAGAGAAGGTCCCTCTGGTGGCTTCTGAAATGAGTCTGAGGACGACACAGACAGAGGCTATCTACGTCGAGCTCTGTAGCGATTCCGACGCTAACCTTCTACTTACGACACAGGATGCCAGTCATCCATTTATGGACATGCCATGAGATTGCCTGTTAAAACGGATTTACTTATGTAGGTAAAACAAAAAGGCTATTTGGGAAAATGCTAAGCGAATAATAATACAGATGGGTTGCCAACATGTCAGGAACCACAAAAGTAATTTGCAGAAACTGCAAACGAGCTGGCGTCTGTGAGAGGTTAGGCCGGGAGGATGGGGAGCCAGGACTCCAGGAGTCCGGCCTCCGACCCCCTTCTGGGGCTGATTCACAGGAGGACCTCAGGCGAGCTGCTCCTCTTCCTGAGCCTCCACTTCCCCATCTGCAACGTGAAAGACAGGATTAGAATATTCTTAGGATCCCTCCCAGCTCCGACGTGCGCAATGACCCATTCTTCAACAAACTGGTTGCTTAGTGGTGGTGTCACTTGTGGTCATTTTCTGTGGCAGAAGCTTCCTCCCTGCAGAGGGGAGTTGGGGGGGGGAGGGGTGTCTATGCCAGGTGGGAGAGCAAGAGAGCAAATGGCCTCAGCGGCCTCCACCTCTCCCGGCCTTCACAGGGCTCCGTCCCTGCCTGGTGCTTGTTACTGCTGCTCATGCCTCTCACGCAGAAGCCCTCAGAGAATGGAAGTCCACGGGAGCAGAGATGGTGCATCCACAGCCCCCTGCCCCAATAATAAAAACACAGAAATAAGCTGAACACTTAAAGGGGTCCACAGAGTGACACGCAGGCGGGGACTGTCAAGCATGACCTCTCTGTCCCAAATGCCCAGACAGCTTGGAAACATGTGGCACTTCAGGCCCAGCACCCCAGACTCTGCCTCTGGGTCTACGGTGGTGCCCAGGAATCTGCATTTTTTAATGTTTATTTCTGAGAGCGAGCTGGGGGAGAGGGGCAGAGGAGGAATCAGCATTCTAAAGTTGATTTGTATTTTTGAGAGACACTGCAAACATGCCAGTGGGGGAGGGGCAGAGAGAAAAGGAGGGAGAGAATCCCAAGCAGGCTCTGTGCTGGGAGTCCAACGCGGGGCTCAATCACACAAACTGTGAGATCATGACCTGAGCTGAAGTCAAGAGTAGGACATTCAACTGACTGAGCCCCCCAGGCGCCCCGGGAATCCACATTCTAGCAAGCTCTCCCAAATGACTCTGATGTAGGTGGTCCAAGGACCACTCTTGAAGGAGGCTGAGGCCCAGGGAGGCAAAATGGCTTGTTCCAAGCTACAAAGCCAATATGCACAAGCGCGGGGCCGGCTCAGGCATCCAGGCCGGGGCCAGCGCTCTGCCTCCATCGCCTCTCATGGCGGCGACCCTCATAAACTCGGGCTCGGACCCTCCCAGGTCTCAAGCCAGTAGAAAAATCCCAGAGGGTCTCCCTACTTGAAAGAATGCTGAACCCAGCTGCCCGCTCACTCCTGAGAGAGTCAGGCTCCCCGGAAGCCCAGGACCCTCCAAAGTCAAGGGAGGCCCAGTCAAAGGAAACCCCTTTGTACTAGAAGCTCAGACTCAGGGAACACAGAGGTCATCTGTGCCACGGAGGACCCTTTGCAGGGAAATTGTGATGCCCCGGGGCAAAGGGAAAAGGAAGGTAGAGGAGAGGCCACCCCAGTGGGTAACCAGTGCACGGCTTCTGGCCTGGGGCAGGGTGGCCGGGGTCTTAGCTCTGCTCCCATGCAGTTACTCAGAGGCCGACTGCTGAGTGCTCACTCTGGGCCAGGCTGGGGACTGGGGCGTGAACAAGGCCAGTGCTGGTGGCCATGCCCCTGGAGCGGGGGTGGGGTCCGCAGCTGGAGAGTCCTGGCGACACCCGCTTGGGGCAGCGCTTCTGTGGTGGAGCTGGCCCGGGGCAGGGTGGAGTTCTTGGGGTGTGAAGGGACCCTATAGCAGTGGTCAGCAAAGGGCCATTTGGACTTGGCCTTCGCAGATCAACAGTTGGCAGTGTGTAAATGAGTGGGTGTCTTTCTGTTCCAATATAACTTTATTTATAAAGCCAGGTGGAGGGCCAGATCCGCTGTAGTTTCGCAAACCCAGTCTGTGACATTCCATGTCCTTTGCAGACTGCCCCTGCTGTGCTCCTGCTCAACCTCTCCCCCCCCACCCCCTTACCCCCCCAACCCCACCCCGCCCTCCAGGGACACGAGCTTTCCTGCCCTTTAAATGTCTCCAAACCTTTTTTTTTTTTTTTAATGTTTTATTTATTTCTAGGAGGGAGAGAGAGAGACAGCGNGAGCAGGGGAGGGTCAGAGAGAGAGGGAGTCACAGACTGAAACAGGCTCCAGGCTCTGAGCTGGCTGTCAGCACAGAGCCCGACGCGGGGCTCGAACCCACGAACCGCGAGACCGTGACCTAAGCGAAAGTCGGACGCTTAACCGACTAAGCCGCCCAGGCGCCCCATAAATGTCTCCAAACCTTTGGCCTTTAGAAGCCGCTGCTCCTCCTCCGCTTCTTCTACCTCTGTTTCTTCTTCTTTCTGTGCCCCCCCCCCCCCCCCCCCGCCCGCTTCCTCGCCCGGTCCTGTTCTCACGCTTTACCAGAACACGAGTGGCTTAAAACAACGGGAATTGATTCTTACAGTTCTGGAGGTCAAAGGTCTAAGGAGCGCCTGGTTTTCCTCTTTCTCTTCTCTCTTCCCTGCCCCCCCCACCTCCCCGCCACCCTGTGCGTCCCCCACCAGTGTCTGGAACCCATGGCAACTGTCAGCGCTCCGCTCCTGGCCCTGGGAATGAGGAATCCGGGCTGGGGCTGTGCTCAGACCCGTGGGGGTCTCTCCGCCTTGTGAGGAGCGGCCCTCAGACCCGCAGACCCAGGGGCTCGCGTCAGAGCAGACAGCAGCGGGGCAGAAGCCCAAGAGCTAAAGGCCCGGATGTCCCCAAGATAAGCGTGGTTCTGGTCTCCCTCTGCCGGAACCCCTCTCTCAGTCCCCACCCCCAGAGCCACAGCCTAAGGAGACCTGGAGACTTTCCCACAGGGCACCTGGAGGCCGATTCTAGAACCGAGAAGCGGGCTGAATCTTAAGCCCTGTGGGATTACAAGGAAGAACAAGGCTTGGTCACAGCTCACAGAAAAGCGTTGTCTCCGTGGAGCACCCCCCTCCCAAAAAAAAAAAAAAAAAAAAAGCAGACCAGAGGGAAAGGGTTTGAGCACATGTGGTTTATTTGGGACGTGCAAAGATGCCAGCATGGACAGCGAACACAAAGAAGGGTGAGCAGTGAACCAAGGGTGTGTGATTAAGCCAGTGACCACTGTGGGAAACTGAAGCTTAAGTCCTTTGGGAAATGGAGCAACTATACTCCTCAGAATTATCTGGGCTTCTTGGCTCAGAAATACATATCCTGGCAGTGGGACGTTGATCTGGAGCACAGAGAGTTCTGAGGGATGTTAGCAGGGCATTGCCAACGTTACTATAATACTAGGGGCCTGGAATATCAGAGCCAGGAGAAATCAGAGCAGACAGAGGACACAGAAAGCATTGGTTGTCATTTAAATTTGATTTATCCATTGTATCCCTCATCCAGACATGCAACAAAGAGCCACCGGAATCTACCGAGTGGCAGGCGTATCTATGGCTGCGTAACGAATTGTCCCAAAACTCAGTGGCTCCAAATAACAGTAAATGTGAATTATCTCACTCAGATTCTGCGGATCAGGAATTCAGGAGTGACTTACCTGAGTAGCTCTGGCTCAGGGTCCTTCATGGGATTGTGTAAAGATGTTGTGTGGGGTGCAGTGACCTGAGGGCTGGATCAGAATAAAAGATTGGCTTCCAAGGTGGTGCCTCCGTGGCTGGTGAGTTGGTGGCGGTTCAGCTGGCTGAGGAGGAGGCTCGGTTTCTCCCCACGCAGGGCTCTCCACGTGCCACTAAAGTGTCCTCACAAGATGGCGGCGGCTTCTCTCAGAGTGAGCAGTCCAAGAGGGAGAGAGCCAAGTAGATGCTGCATCCTTTGATGACCCAGCCTGAGAAACTTCCTAGCCATGTTTCCACGGCATTCCATTTGCCCCGTGAGTCACTGAGTTGGGCCACATTCACGGAGAAAAGAATTCTAAGGGAGAGGCAGCCAAGAATTTGCAAACCTACCTTAGCTGGGAGTGGGGACAATGTTGGAAATAAAACGTAAGCTCGGCCTCTGCCGTCATGTAGCCTCTAATGTTTCAGGGGCGACAAACAGCCAGCCGATAATCACAAGTGAAAGCGCAATGACAGTTGTGGTCAAGTGCTGGGGAGAAGGTGACATGGTAGAGGGCCTATGCCAAGGGAGGTTTGGTCTGCCAGCGAAGGCTTCCAAAGGATGTCATGGTTGACTGCAATCTGAAGGCTAAATGGGGTGAAATGTGGATCCCTCCCCATTCCATGCAGAGGGAACCCCAAAGACAAGGACTTGTTCAATGGAGGCAAGATGAGATCTGAGAGCCAGAAAGGAGCCAAGCCACGCCGGGCCATACCGGGCATGGTGGGGGTTCTTATTTTTGCTTTGAATCCCAAAAAGAGTGAAGAGGCATTCTCGGGTTTTAGTCAGGAAAGGGTGCAATGATCAATGTTAATGAGAACTGTTGGGTTCCAATGGACAAAAACCATCTCAGTTTAGCGGAAACAGAAAAGGAAAGGCATTGCCTTGGAGAACATTAAGAAGTAGTTTCTCAAACTGAGCCACGGGAAGGGCAGGACCGTAAACAGGCATTAGCCAGACTCGACCCCATCAGTTCTCTCCAGCTGCTTCTGTCTGCACGCGGCTCATGCCTCCCAGTCACACCAAGGGCTCCATCACTCTCCAGGAACTTCTCTCAAGCTCTCTAACATCCCAAGTCCAGAAGCCCCAGAGGAGGGACCCATTGGCCAAGCCTGAGTGAGATGCCCACCCCCAGACCAGTCAACGACGGCCGGAGGGAGTGGCTGAGAGAAGGGAGTGTGGTGGGGCCCCATTAGGAGTCTTCTTCTTGCTGATCCTCTTCTTCTCTCACACTGTTCCCTGCTGGGGTGATGGCCACTTATTTCAGGGCCCTTGTAAGTCTTCTTGGGCCACCTTCAGTCTCTAGCTATGGAACTGTCAAAGCGTTCGGTTTGTTTGGTTTTTGTTGTTTACTCAATGGTGTGTCCCTAATGAGGCTCCACGTTGCCAGATGTTCTGCGTAAAGTGGCAGCTGTTTACCTGGCAGTTGTTAAACCCATTTTTGGTCATAAACGGCTCTTCCCCCTGTTTATAGGGCTCTGGATACCTCTAATCTGAGCACTCTGCCCGCCTGCCCTTGGGTTGGTCACAGAGAGAACAGGTAACTTCCTCCTCAATTCGTGGCAGGAAGGTAACTAAAAAAGGATTCCCCCATTGCCTGGGAACATACTTCCTGTGTCACACCATGAAACATCCTCCAGATTCATAGCCTGTGCTGCCTGACAGCTCCCACAAGTATAGATTGGAGAGGAATGGGGGCAGGAAGGGAGAACACACACACATGTACTCTAAAAGCCCGTGAAATCGGGGATGCCTGGGTGGTTCAGTGGGTTGAGCATCTGACTCTTAGTCTCAACTCAGGTTGTAATCTCACAGTCAGTAAGATCGAGCCCCACGTCAGTAAAGAGCCTGCCTGGGATTCTCTCTCTCCCTCTCTCTCTGCCCCTCACCCATTCACCCTCTCTCTCTCTCAAAGCAAATAAATAAACCTCAAAAATAAATAAGTGAAACGGGCCCCTCGGCACCCTGTCCCAGTTCTCTGTGCCCACCCCAGACCCCTCCCCACATTTGGTCTCACCAGACCAACACACGTAGTCAGGAGAGTCACACTGTCACAACATAGATCGAGCACAGGAACCTGATGAAGTGTTCCAAGAACATGGAGGAGGGAGTAATGAACTGTATTTGAGACCCTCCAGGAAGGCTTCAGGGAAGAGGTGTCTTCTGAGATGGAGCCAGGCAGAGAAAGGGAGAGGCCACACCAGGCAGATGGAAGCATATGCAGGAGCCCTGAAGGATAGGAAGGCATATTCCTTTCGAGCCACGAACAAATCCAGGTGGCTGGCATCTAAACATCCCGGGGCAACGGCAAGGATGAGAGAAATGAGGAGACTGAAGGTCAAGTGTGCTAAGCCAAGAACTTTGGCCTTTATTTATGCACATCAGCATTTTTAAAACCTATGTTTGGGGTAATTGCGGGCTTCCACAGACATGCCCGGCCAGAGATACCGGGGACGAAGGGGAGACTGAGCTTCACTCCAGGGCCACCTGCGCATCGATGAGAGAGCTCCACCATCATTTGTTTTCTGTGGCTCCCTGTACAATTCCCTTTAAACAAAGGGTACACCTGCTATTAAGAACAGAAAAAAGATATACAAATGAAAAGTGTGGGGGGAGAGAGTGTGAGTGTGTGTGTGTGTGTACATAAATTACATTATGAAAGTGAGGCCATGTGCATGGAAAATAACAATCCTCACTCTGCTGAGAGAGAGGATGAACCCTGTCATCCCTGCGGAGAGGTTGGCAAACCCTCTGCCAGTGGACTTTTCAGCGGTCTTCTCGAAATTCTTTCCCTTAGTGGTTTTTTATTCTCATCTCTTCCCACCCTGGCTTTATTCTCTTTGCTGTTGTTTATTTATACAAATAATCCATGTATATTATAGAAAAAAAGAAGGTTAAAAAATGTAACTATAGGGGCGCCTAGGTGGCTCAGTCAGTTAAGCGTCCGACTTCGGCTCAGGTCGTGATCTCACGGTTCATGGATTCAAGCCCCGTGTCGGGCTCTGTGCTGACAGCCAGCTCAGAGCCTGGAGCCTGTTTCAGATTCTGTGTCTCTGATCCTCCTCTGTTCATGCTGTCTCTCTCTCTCTCTCTCTCTCTCTCAGAAGTAAATAAAAAACATAAAAAATTTTTTAAAAATGTAACTATAACTCTCTCACCATCTAGTATTAATCGCCATTAACGTTTTGATAGATATGTAATGACAAAAAGAAAAAGTAACAGAGATTTTTGTTCTTACAAACAGAGAGGCTGATGGTGCAAGCCAAAAGTGCTCTTAAATTTTATTTTTGAAAAAGAGCTGTTGTGTTTCTACAGAGATTCACAACAGACCTTGGAGAAAAGGAGGTATTTGATTGATTTGAGCTTTGACGGATGAGTAGGAGTTCACTAGGCAAAAAAAGAAGACGGGCATTCCAGGCAGAGGGAGCAGTGAGACCGAGCACCTGGAGAATAAAAGGACATGGCCAATGTGTGGAATCTAGAAACGATCAGGTGGGACTCATATCATGGAAATAGGGATTGAGGAGAAAGCAGATTATTCTGAAAGGGAGAACGTGAAGAGCCTTGAATGCCATACCAAGGAGTTTGCCTTATATGCTATGGGCACAAGGGAATTGTAGGAAGTCCATGACCAGACTAGAGAGAAGACCAGCCCAGGTCTGCCCTGCACCCCACCTGTCACATCCAGGACGTGTCTCCAGCCTGCAAGAGGGCTCTTGCCCTGGATCCCCTCTATGCTGCATCCACTGCCTTGGGAAGACAAGGACTAGGCGCATTTCCAGAGACTTGGCAGTGGCAAACCCCCCAGGGCCTTTAGCTGAGCAGCCAGGGCCAATTAGCAGACCGCAGAGAAGGAGCAATCAGGGGAGGGAGCCGAGCGCAGAGAAACATCGGTTTATAATTAGGTGGCCTAATCACCTGTGTAAATTGTGTATTTCTTATGATCGATGTGCTAAACGGCTCAGGTTTAATTAAGTTCTGCTGACTCGTTCTCTTTGAAGACCCACTGAAGTGTGATTCACAGCTCACACAATTAATAACAGGGAGAGGAGCAACTTAAAAGGAGGAGGCAGTCCCGTCCACCTTCTTCCACCCTCTCCCCAGCCACCCCCTGCCCTGCCCCGGTGCCCTTGGCCAGCCGCAGTGGGTGGGCCACACAGGAGCACCAGACTCCGAGGCTTCTTTGCCAAGATGCTGAGCCCAATGATTTTCTCGCTCCCAATCCGGTGCTCCTGGGAAAAGGACCCCACGTCCCCATCATCCTCGCTGAGGGGTGCTCAGGACATCCCAGCCCTTCCTGGTGATCAAGAAGCTTATACAGTACATAGGCTGCATCCACAGGGAGCTCCTATTTCCAGCTTCCTGTTTAATGAAGTTCCTCTTTTTTTTTTTTTAAGTTTATTTATTTATTTTGAGAGAGACAGAGGAGCCACAAGTGGGGTAGGGACAGTGAGAGAGGGAGGCAGAGAATCCCAAACAGGCTCTGCACTGTCAGTGCTGAGCCAGATGTGGGGATCGAACTCATAAACCATGAGATCATGACCTAAGTCAAAACCAAGAGTCAGATGCTTAACCGACTAAGCCACCCAGGCGCCCCTAATGAAGCTCCTTCTGATTCCATAATTCCACAGGCCAAGCTCTGTGTTCCGTCTTTTCCTCTGCTCCCCATCCACATTTCTGGCTTCTCTCACCTGCTTCGTCTCCCTTGTCACCCACTGTGGTCTATAACCTGTACCTGCCTTGCTGGGCCCTCCCACTCCTTTCCTGGAGCAGCCCCCTCCTCCATATGGTGGGAAAACTGAAGCATGGGCCTTCATCATTCCTTAGCCGACTCTCAGACACTTCTTTTCCTACCCCACCCTGCCCCATCTACCATAGGCTAGAGAAGGTTCTAGAAGGGGAAAGGGAGGCTGGGGAGAAGTTTCAGAGAGCAGCCTGGGTCATGTCTGAAGTCTGAGAAGGAGACATTGAGGCGGAGCGAGTCTTCACCCAGAGCTCCTGGACACATGCCCTCCTCCGGACATACGTCTCTTCCCCAGCCACCAACAGAGAGGTGGACGTGGGCCAATCCACCTTTTTTCTTATTTCCTAAGTTCCCCATTTCCCCAACACCTTCAATGTCAGCTCTATAGCTGATGGGTCCTCTCTTTCCCAGAGATAATGCGGAAACTACAGGAAACTGCAACACAGGGGGAAACTTAAAGTTAGACCCAGAGTATGACTTCCTCACGAATCCAGTGGGAAAACCTCTAGAGTAGCAGTATCCAATAGAACTTTCCCTGGGGAGGGGAACGTTCTACATCTATGCTGGCCAATATGGTAGCCGCGTAGCCACATGGGGGTGTTGTGCTATGGCTAGTATGAATAAGGAACTGACTTTTTATTTTATTTTATTTTATTAAAATAGCCACATGGTGATAGTAGCCACCACATTGAACAGGGCACATCTAAGGAGCTAAACTTCTAACAAAGTGTCGCCTCTGATCCAAATCTGGTTTCCCAGATGCCAGGTCCAAGTTTGTCTTTCTCTCCCCAACCTGCTCTTCTGGTCGGGTCTCATGAGACAGATGTCTGGGAGCCCCACTCACCGGGAGTGATCTGAGCACCCCTCTACTCCCAATTCCTAGCCTGCGGCAGTTTTACCTCTTATGTGGGGGGAAAAGACAGTGAGCTGAGTGGGGGAAAGGAGACCTCTGCAGCCCTCCCCTCCTTTTTTATCATCCCATCTGACCTGTGACTTTTCCCTCAGTCCTCAAAAGTGGAGGGGATTTAGAGAGGCGATTTGTACCCTTCCTACAATTCCTAACATTATATCACGAGGGCTTTGTCCCAAGCAGAACCAGAATCGCAGCCCCTTCCTCGGAAGTACATGGTCAGGAAAACAAACCCCCCACCACCTGGTTCGGCCCTTCTGCCACCGTCTGTGACCCTTGACCCGGTCCGGTGGTCCAGGGAAGGCTTCAAGTGGGCGACCTTCCTTACTCTTCTTGCTGCCCTGGCCCTTCCCCAGAACAGCTGTCCCAAAGCCCTTTGTCATCCCTCCAGCCCTAAGCCTTCACCTCCCTCGTTCTCTGCTGGCGACCTGACTTCCCACCATCCAGCCCTGGGACCACTCGCTCCAGCCCCCGATCGCCCTCGCCTGTGCAGTGAGCGTCTCGACCAGTCTGTTCCGCATGTGCCACTTCCGGCACCCCTCCAGAGCCCTCTCTCGCTCCGCCTCAATGTCTCCTTCTCAGACTTCAGACATGACCCAGGCTGCTCTCTGAAACTTCTCCCCAGCCTCCCTCTCCCCCTCTAGAACCTTTTTGAGCCATAAATTCTTCCACTCACTGCCTCTGCTTCCTCCCAACCACTCACACCTCCACCTACTTTAATTCAACATATAATTGTCAGAGTTTCTAATGAGCATCAGACACCACACTGGGTGTGTGTTGGCTCTTCCTTCCTTGGCTTCTGCCATAGTAATTCTACCCAGGTGGTCTTCCTGTGGTCCTCCACATCTTCCCAAACACCAGATTCAACCACATGCCACAAACCCATCTTGGAACAAGGCAGGCTAAGATACACGCATGCATGCAAGCCAAGGTCAGGGTCCCGCACCACACCTGGCACATAATAGGTGTTCAATAAACACTCTGATATTTTTCTGGCTTTCCCTCCTTTTCATTCTCTCTTGTTTTTATTTATTTATTTTCTTTGTATTTTATGACCACAACTTTCTTTCCAAACCTCTCTTCCACCAAGTTTTCTTGGGCACTGCTTGTGTCTGAGCTTCCTCTGGCTCAGGTCAGGTGCCCCCCAAAACAGGCTGACACAGAGATTTGCTGGAGAACGTATACTGGGGGCTTTTCGTGATGCTATCATGTTCTTATTTGGGTGGGGGCTGTTTTGTTTGGTTTTGTTTTTAATTTTTTAAATCTTTATTTGCTTTTGAGAGAGAGAGAGAGACAAAGCACAAGCAGGGGAGGGGCAGAGAGACAGGGAGACACAGAATCCAAAGCAGGCTCCAGGCTCTGAGCCATCAGCACAGAGGCTGATGTGGGGCTCAGACTCACAAACCATGAGATCATGACCTGAGCCAAAGTCAGACGCTTAACCGACAGAGCCACCCAGGTGCCCTGCTGAGCCTCTTTCTTGAGATGATTTTTCATCGGGTATCTAGTCCGTTTTCCTTCTTTTCCTTCTACCTTGGGGACCTGTCCATCACAGCCTCCCTCTCTGCTTTCTCTCTGGTCCCTGATGGGCTGCTGAGCCTCTCTCCACAGTGGAGGGACCCAGCTTACTCCCAGAGCCCCATTCATCTCCACATGCACTTCCTGCCTGAGTGATAACAGCCATTACCACAACTGCAAAAGCCACATATATGCTGACCCTTCCCAAATTTGAACCACAGTCCTGAGACCCACCGTGAGCTCCAAACATACATTCATCCACCTATTTGACAGTTTTTAAAAATTGTTTTCTAATATTTATTTATGTTTGAGAGAGAGAGAGAGAGAGAGCAGGGGAGGGGTGGAAAGTGAGGGAGACACAGAATCCAAAGCAGGCTGCAGGCTCTGAGCTGTCAGCACAGAGCCCGATATGGGGCTCGAACTCAAGAACCTGAGCCGAAGTTGGACGCTTAACCGACTGAGCCACCCAGGCACCCCTGGAGAGATCTTTTAAATAGCCAATAGGCATCTCAAACGTAACAGGTCCCAGTAGACTCAGTAGCCTGATTCCCCATCGTACACACACATGCTCAGGTCTGTGACCAGTGTCGCTGCCCAGGTTACTGCACACAGACAGAGGCCTGGCACACGGGACCTAATGCTAATGGTCATCTTGAAATTCGTAATAATTTTATGTGTGAATCTGTGTTTTGTGAGTGAAGTTCAGTGGGATCACAAAGTATGCCCCAGGGCCTTGGAGTTTTGACTCAACCCTCAATGCCTTTCTTACCACCTCCCTGCTTCCCTGGGCCACTTCTCTAGGCCACTTGCTCCCCCATCCCTAGCCAGGGACTGCTGCCTCCTCCATCCAATGTGGTTCTGGGATGGGAGGGCTGTCAGGGTCTGGATGACAGAAGGGTCAAGGTCAGGTACATGCACCTGGGTGCCAAGTCAAAGGGTAGGCCCTGGGTCCCTATGAGGATCCACACCCACCCTATTAGTATCCTTGTGTCCAAGGGAGAATGGCCTTAAACAGCAAATTTTAAAAATGAAAACAACCAAACCACAACCACAACAACAATAACCACATGACCGGTCAAGAGAGAGATTGCAGAAGAAAGGCAATAGCGTTTTTCCTGCTCTTTGAACAAGAGAATCCACATTTTCATTTTTCATTAGGCCCCACAAATGAGGCAGCCAGCCCTGAGTGGACCTGAGGCTGGACCGTTTGGACAATTGGATTGGAAACAGGCTGTAAGGGACGAACTGCTGTGGAGTTCAGTCTTTACTTTCTAGAGCAAGGCTGGCAAGATTTTCCTGTAAAGGGCCAGATGGTAACTATTTTAGGCTTTGTAGACCATATGGTCTCTGTTGCAACTACTCAAAGCTGCTGGCAAAAGCAGCCATAGACAATACATAAATCAACGGGAGGTCTGTGTTCCAATAAAACTTTATTTACAAAAACAAACAGTGGGCCAAATTTGACACTCAGGCTGTAGTTCGCCCTTCCCTGTTGTAGACAAGGACACGCCATTGAAGGCATCTGAGCAACAAAAGGGGCAATCAGAGGAGCTTCTAGAAAGTTATCTTGACCTCACTGTTCAGGATGGATTTGGAGGGGTCAGCCCACGGACAGGATCTCCAGGAAAGAGACTACTGTAAACCTCCAAGCAGAGGGGCCAGTGGCCAAGGCTCTGCAGTGGACAGCAGGGGCTGAAAGAGTGAAACCAGGTAGCACAAAAGCCTCAGAAGGGTGCTAACCATAAGATCACTAACCCAACTTGAACTTTCTTTCCGTCCAGAGGAGAGAAAGAGCAAGCGGAGGGTCCGAACCACCTTCACTACCGAGCAGCTGCATGAGCTGGAGAAGATCTTTCACTTCACCCACTACCCAGACGTCCACATCCGCAACCAGCTGGCAGCCAGGATCAACCTTCCAGAAGCTCGGGTGCAGGTACAGTCGTCCCCATCCTCAGCCCCCAACCTCAATGCCTTTGGGGCCATGGGTGAGACCCCATGTATCATGGACCCTCCAGGGCTGGCCCATCTGAAATTCTCCATTGCCCTTATCCCTTGAATACGGTCACATTTGCCAAATATTATTTCCAGGAAATGAGGTCACCACAGTTACAAGATGGTCTCTCTCTCTGGGGGGGGGGGGGGGGGGGGGGGGAAAGGGGGCGAGGTGGCATCAGCGATGGCCACTGGTATCTGCTTCCGCACCTTCCCTCTCTCCACGTGGCTGTAGTTCCAGAACATCACTCACCATGCGGCCACATTCCTAAAATAGGTCTTGGCAATCCAGACCTGTGGTCATCAAACTTTTTCCGCAGAAGGCCAGATGGCGACTATGTTGGGCTCCATGGGGCCATAGAGTCACTGTCTAAAACTTCGTTGATGAACGCCACAATCTGAATTTTGTATAATCCGCATGGTGTCACAAACACGATTCTTCTTTTTATCTTTTTTCCCAACAACTTAAGAACGTGAAAGCCATTCTTAGCTCACAGGCATGCAAAAACAGGTAGGAAGGCCATACTGATCCTTCAGGCCTTAGTTTGCCAACCCTTGACTAGACCAATTGGGTATCACGTTGAAGGCAGCACAGAGAAGTGGCCCAAGACCTGGTTTAAGTATCAACTGCCTAGGGGCAGCCGGGCGGCTCAGTCAGTTAAGTGTCCCGACTACTGGTCTCAGCTCAGCTCATGATTTCATGGTTTGTGAGTTCGAGCCCTGCCTCGAATCCTGCTTGGGATTCTCTCTCTCTCTCTCTCTCTCTCCCTTTCTCTGGCCCTCCCCTGCTTGTACTTTCTCTCTCTCAAAATAAACAAATACACTTATAAAAAAATTTTTTAAATAAATACCAACTGCCTAATCTAGAATCTGTCCTTTGCTCACCTTGGAGTATCTGTGGCTTCTTCTGCGGTTAGAGCCATAGTAGCCCCTTGCCACTCACCAGGGCTGTGTCTCCCCTCTTTGACACCCCCAGTTTTGCAAGTGTCACTCTAGCAAATCCAAATCCAATTGTTGCACTGCCGGCTTGCTCTACGCTGTGTCACTTTTTTTTTTTTTTAATGGATTTGTTCCAAATTCAAAATCTGAGTCAGGGCCCCAGTCAACATTTTTCTCTCAATTTTATCCCAGCCTACTTATCTCCTGGCTAGGGACCACCCCCGTTTTAGACTTCTCCCTTTTTCGACCCATTTAGAATTAGTCATCAGCTAAGTGGATATAGCGCGCCCCCCACCCCCGCATCTGCCCTAAAGCCCGGAATTCAGGGGCTGCCTCGGCAGAAGGGCCAAGTGCAAATGCCGGGGTGTCCGGGACAGTCAGTGTCCTCGTGAATATGGAGAGCAGACAACAGTCCATCTACTGACACCGAGGGGCCCACGGGGGGGTGCAAGCTGATGGTCGGCGAGCAGGAAGGAGCCCACAGATGAGTTTTATTTGATCTGCATCGTGTTTTACGTCTCAGCGCTTTCACCTAAAAATCGAGATTTCCGCCTTAAATATTGGCTGGGCCTGCACTGCCAGCCTCGCACGTCTACCTGGTGACCATTGGCTGAAGCGGAACGCTCACCACAGATCCCACCGCTCCCAGTCACCCGGCATCCGGCTGCTCCCCGGCTCCAGAGGGCAGACCCCCAGAGCCAAGGAAATCCTGATGCCACGGAGCTTTCTAGACTGTGAGGTGCCAGTTACGGTTTTTAGGGAAGGAGCTTGTTGCTTATCTCCGTCCCCCCTCTCCTATCCCAGATCTGGTTCCAGAACCAGCGCGCTAAGTGGCGGAAGCAGAAGACGGGCAGCCCTGGGGCCCGGCAGCAGCCGAGTGAGGCCGGTTCGACCCTGACCACGCACTTGGACGTGGCTGTGAGTGGCTGTGGCGTCCGGGGGTGGGGGTGGGGGTGGGGTGCTGGGAGGCACTATCTGCAAACTATCTGCAAACACCCCACCCAGACCCAGAAGTGAGGAACCCCGAGGGTGGGGGAGGGGTCTACAGTATAGAGGGCAAAGTGGGAGTGGCGCCTGGGTGGCTCATTTGTTAAGCATCTGACTTCGGCTCAGGCCATGATCTCGCAGTCGGTGAATTCGAGACCCGCGTCGGGCTCTGTGCTGACAGCTCAGAACCTGGAGCCTCCTTCAGATTCTCCCTCTCTCTCTGCCCTTCCCCCGCTCATGCTCTGTCTCTCAAAAATAAATATTTTTTAAAATTTTTTTTAAAGAGTGCAAAGGGAACTCGTCCAGAGACAGCATGGCCAAGAATGCTCCAGATATCTATGTGACCTGGGACAAGTCACTGCCCCCTCTGTCCCCATGTCCTCATCCAGGGAGTGACAATCCCGTGCCTCTCCCTCCTCTGGGGACTGGCTTGTATTGTTGTGCAGAACTCCAGGGCTCAAGGAACAGGCAGGGAGTAAGGGGGCAGTGCACCGAGATGGAGCAGGTAGGCTCTGGAGTCAGACTGCCCGGGGTTCGAATCTCCGCCTCCGCACCTAGCAAGCAATGTGGCCTGGAAGAGTCACTTCGCCCTTCGGAGAAAGTAGTAGTTCAATGGAGGTGAAATTACTGGGCCGTGAAGAGGCTTGACACTAGGCCGTGGGCCCTGAGTATGAGCTGTCCATGGGGTCCGTGGGTACCAGATGCCGGACAGCAGGGCACAAGCAGGACACGAAGTAGACAGTCCTGTGGTCAGAGGTCTGTGCGTGCCCGTGTCACTGCGAGGTAGGATTTCTTTATTTACCCATTTTTTGCTAGTGCAGAAACCGGGCACTGAGAAGCAAAGTGACTTTTTCACATCAAGTGATTCCTCTGCACATTTCTCCCTCAAGATGGTCCCCTACCCGCCCTGAGCGCCCCAAGTCCTGGGGGAAAGGTCGGGAAGTGGAGGGTGAAGCCCTGGGTGAAACTTAGGACTCACTTGTCTCTCCTGACCTTCCCCTTTCCGACAGGGCCCCGGGCGGTTGCCCTCTGCTCTGTCCGGGCTGGCTCCTCCCGTGAGAGGTTATCCACCAGCTCAAGGTCAGCCGGCCTCTGCGTGGCTCCCTGGCCAGATCGCCCTCCTCCCGTGCCACCTGTGGGAGACACACCCTCTCCCGGGCCCTGTCACCCAGCACACCTGCCTCCCTGCACTGTGCTTCCTCCCGCCTGCGAACCCCAAATGGGGAAGCCTCTGTGCTACCTTGACATAGGGACCGAGGAACCTCTCGCCAGTGGCGCTGCTTTCCTCTCCAGGGGAGGACGTCTCCCTGGCAGGAGGGTGCCCAGGCCTCTGGGGGAAGCCTCCCTGAGCACGCTCCGTGAGAGGCTGCATCAGACTCAGCGACGAGGTGAGCAGTATAGGAGCCCTTGCCTCGGCTTCCAAGATTGCCCTCCTGGCTCAGAAGACGGAGGCTGTGGGACACCCCAAGATGAGCTCTGGACCAAAGAGGGTGTCTGCTTATGCTTGTGTTTCCTCTAACTCACTGTGTGACTTCCAGTTGGTTACTCACCCTCTCTGGACCTCACCTATAACACGAGGCAGTTGGACAAGATGACTTTCGAGGGCCCTTCTGGCTCTTCTTTTGGTGAGGTGAACCATCGTGAGAACAGAGGCATACAGGAGGCCAAGGGGGAGGCGTTTATTCATTCATTCATGACACATTTATTGAGCACCTACTGAGTTCTCCACAAACGGAACTGGATCTATCTAGACCCAAACAACTGAGGCTCCGCCCTCAGGGAGCTCAGTCCAGGTTGGCCAAAGAGACTGTGCTCAGTGGGCTTCCCCCCAGCAAGCAGGATATGCGCTCTGTGACCTTGCAGTTGGCCCAGGCCCGGCAAATTCTGTGCGGCTTTGATGTGAATGTACAAAGTGGGAAAGAAATACGGGGAAAGGGTTTTGTTTTGTTTTGTTTTTTAATTTAAAACAGAATGGAGTGTCTTTGCTTATTCTGCTGGACTGAGGAGGGATGTTGTATTTCCGGTCTGAATAAAGAGTACAGCAGTAAGCTCCTTGCAGAGTGTACGTCCCAGAACCAGCATAAGGGGCCCAGCTGGAAGGCCAGCCTCGCTCCATGGTGACGAGACTGAGGACCCTGCTATCTCCCCGCAGGGAGACCTTGGGCAAATCACGCGCCCTTCGGAGCCTCAGTTTTCACATCTCTAAAACGGAGACAGTGAGCCCCACCTGGCCTGCCTCGAAGAGCAATCAGGAGGCTCTGAAATAAAGCAAGTGCCTTTCCAAGTGTGAGGGCTGGGCCCCCTGCGGATGACGGTGCTGCTCCCTGACCCCACCAGGAAAAGGGCTGCTTGGGTCTCAGACCTGGAATACGCCACTCTGACTCTCATGGAGGCCTGGGGCTTAGTCCTGCATTGCCTCTGATTTGCTGCAGAACCTTGCATCATCCAGTCCCTCTGGGCCTCAGCTTTCTCACCTGTAAATTGGGGGCAGAGACCTAGCTCAGCCCGCAGGCATACAACACTCTAGAATCAGACCACTGCCCACCGAAAAGTGAGCACGCTTTGTAAACTTACACGTGGCTGGAGACCATGAATGTCATCACTGACACCTAGTCTCCAGCAAGCTCTAGATGAAAGGAGAAGGCTAAGGGGGGGGGGGAGCAAAAGAATCATTAGCAGAAGGCGGGGCTGGGCACAAGTTCATACAAACACCAGCTTCCACTGGGTACAGTCTCCACTCGCCTAGCCTCAGGGGTGCCCTCCCCTCCCTGGCCAGGTACCACCTTATTCCATATCCTCCTGGGGGTCACTCTACATCCTCTGTTGCAGACCCCCTCAAGTTGCGAATGCCCCCTCTGTCTCTCTCTAGCCTGCAAGCCACCTCTCATGAGCTGGAGCTAAAAGCTGACTGCTCCTCTCCTCCACCCCTCCAAGGTCCTAGAAGCCCTAGGCTAGGCAGGGGGCTCTCCTTCTAGACCTTTTGCAGCCATTTCTCACATCCTGGCAACATGAGGGTCACAGACCCGATGGCAGATGCCCAG
Organism: Hyaena hyaena; assembly: GCF_003009895.1. Lineage (NCBI taxonomy): Eukaryota > Metazoa > Chordata > Mammalia > Carnivora > Hyaenidae > Hyaena > Hyaena hyaena. The sequence goes on along the minus strand of NW_024080678.1, from coordinate 927,336 downwards.
CTTCCAGGTGGAATGGAGAAGGCACAGGTCCACCCTGCTCTGGGCTCCTCATGTAAGCTTGGGTTCCCCAAAGAAACAAAACTGTGTGTACTTTTTTTCCTTATTGTAAGGAATTGGCCCTCACAATTAGGGAGGTTGAGAAGCCCCGTGACCTGCAAGGAGCAAGCCAGAGACCCAGGAGAACAGACAGCATGGGCTCCGATCTGAGTCCGAAGACAAAAGGAGACCAAAGTCCCATCTCAGAGCCAGACAGAGAACCAGTTCTCTGTTCCTCCACCTTTCTGTTCCACGCAGGCCTCACATTCACCCACACTGGGTAGAGCAATGGCTTTGCTCAGTCTACCGTTCAGATGTTAACCAGAATCACCTCTCAGAAGCATCCATAATAAGGTTCAGCCAAATACCTGGCCATCCCGGGGTCCCAGTCAAGTTAACATAAACTTAACCACCACAATCTCCATCCCCTTTCCCATCACATAACCTCCTTCCCCCAGAAGCTTCGAGAAGGTCAACCATAAGAGCCTCAAGCTACCAGAACGTCTCAGGTCAGCACTGATTTAAAGTTAAAGTGGGGGGGGTGACTTTTTCTCCCTAGGGATTTATGTTTTCCCCCCAAGAACTATTTTATTTCCTTCCCTTATATCTGCGGTGCACAGGAATCATTTTAGAACCCCTACCAGCTGTGTGTCCCTGGGCAAGTAACATGTCCCCTTCGTAGCAACAGTTTCTGGACTCTTGGAGTTTCTGTGACAATTAAATGAGTTAGTACAGTTTGACACACGGCAAGCACGCAGCAAGGGTCGACAAAAAAGCCTTTTTCCCAACTCTTCTTCTACCTCTTTCTACTTGTGATCTGGAGCGGCTATTCTGACCCCAGACTCTGTCCTCGGAGTTCTTAAACCAGGGTCCCAGAGGCCAAGGAGCTCTCAAAAGAGCATGTGAAATTGTGTGTGTCTGCCTGTGTGTTTATTTTTCCCAGGCAGAGGATCCATTGCTTTCATCAGCTTTCAAAGAGCGCTGTGCAGCTAAAAATAATAATAGTAAAGAACCCCCCTGTCAAACATCCTTGAGTCAGACTCCAACAGGTTCCTAGTCAAGCTGTGTGGACTAGAAACTTGAGAAAAGTTGGACGAGAACATTTTTTTCCCTCTAATCTTTATTCATTTTTGGGAGACAGAGACTGAGCGTGAGGGAGGGAAGGACAGAGAGAGAGGGAGACCCAGAATCTTAAACAGGCTCCAGGCTCCCCACAGAGACAGATGTGGGGTTTGAATCCACTAACTGTGAGATCATGACCTGAGCTAAAGTCGGCCACTTAACCAACTGAGCCACCCAGGCGCCCTGGGGACAATAACGTTTTTAAGGTCAAATCATGCAAATAGAAAATGGACAAGTGCCAAAAAATAAAAATTAAAGTAAAATAAAATGAACAACTGTCAAAGTTTATTTAATTCACTGATGAGGGAGCCAGCAAGACGCCATAGCATCTCCAGGGAAAACTAAAAGAACAGACAAATTACAGAGATGATTAGGAAGGCTGAAATGAATGACAAATCAAGACAGAAAGCGTCCATCGCCATCAGGACATAATCAATTGCATCTCCGCCAGACACAATTCATATGCCTTTCTATGGACAAGGAGCATTTGCGTTATTATCAGATTTGTACAGTTTAAAGAGTTGAAAAGGAACTCAAACACAAGGGAAGTTGCAGATCCCCTGGTGAGTGTGCTGGACAGAAGATCTCGTGATCTTTTCATGCCTGTTTCAAAGTATTGTGAGATTTTCCCCCCACCTAACGGTACTGAATCTCTGAATCTCACCTTCCTCATCCATTAAATCAATGGGATAAGACCCGCCTCAGAAGATAGCAGAGGGGTTATGTTAGAGGGTGTTTGTGAAGTGTTTTGTAATCGTCAAACACTTTATGAATGTAGGAAATTATTTTTCATTGCTTTGCAAACTCATCTGGAATTCAGGTTTAAAAGTCTATATCTAGAACTGTTTAGAAATATGGTAACATTTCTTTAACATCCATTGACCTTTTATAGTTCAGTTTTTAAGAAGGTTAAACAAGCCGTGGAAAATGAGCAAAGGGCAGAAATAAGAGATTCATAAAAAAAACATACAAATGGATACTAAACATATAAGAATATGCTCAGCCTTATCCATAATTTAAAATGCAAATAAAACAGTAATGAAATACATTTTCTTTTCCTTTCAGATTGGCAAACATTTAGTGTTGGTAAGGGGCTGATATGTATACTCGCGCCCACACGTAAGGAAGTACGAATTAGTAACTCATTTGGGAAGATAGCTTGACAAATATTAATATTCTAAATGCAAAGCACTTGGACCCATAATTGTATTTGCAAGAACTTATCTGATAAATACACATGTGTATAAATACCGTATATAGGCATGTTCGCCAGGGCTTTGAGACCGCAAAAAACAGAAGCCACCTACGTAGGATACTGGCTGAGCTGATTACAGTGTATTCATCCAGCTATTAAAAAAATGAGAGAGATTGAAATGCACCTCAAAGGAAATTGCCATTAGTCACATCATTAAGTAGAAAAGGCAGGCTGCTGAAGGAAGTCATGATCCCTTTGATTAAGAAAAGGATAACGATGGCCTTATATATAAAAACATCACTGAGATGCTGATCATTTCTGCACACGTTAGCTTTCGCTCCATAATGAATCACTCCAAAAGTTGGTTGCTTGAAACAATCATTTCTTTGGCTCCTGACTCTGGCTCAGCCAGGTTCGTCATCTGGTCTAGGCTGACCAGGCCATCTCAGCCGGGCTTGCATGCATGCCTGGGGTCAGCTGGCCGGTGGGACGGCCTTACTCGCAGACAGGTCTGGGTCTGACAGGCTGTCAGCTGGGTGACCGGGCCACGTGTCCCTCACTGGGCTACCGCGTAGAGCAGTCACAGGGTCCAAGGGCTCTTGAGGTTTGGGCTCAGAATGCACAGGTCACTTCTGCTGCATTCTAACCGTCAGAGCTGATCACAAGACCAGCCCAGATTCGGGGGTGGAAAGCAGACTCCTCTTGTCAGGGAAGAGCTGCAAAGTGTGTCTACACTCTACCATGTCTACACTCTCCCATAACCCTCTGATGGAGAGCTCATCAGACTTCTGTCCTGAATTCTCTGGGCACCTCCACCCAAACATGTAATAGAGATCTTGACCCTAACTTGTCTAAAACTAAACTCTAGGGACGCCTGGGTGGTTCAGTCAGTTAAACTTCTGACTTCGGCTCAGGTTGCGATCTCATGGTTTGTGAGATCGAGACCGAGGTCGGGCTCTGTGCTGACAGCTCAGAGCCTGGAGCCTGCTTTGGATTCTGTTCTCCTTCTCTCTGCCCTCCCTCTCTCTCTCTCTGCCCCTCCCCCACTCATGCTCTGTCTCTCTCTCTCAAAAATAAGTAAACATTAAAAGAATTAATAAATAAAATAAATAAAAAATAAAACCAAACTTTATTTCTACGCACACCAAACCTGTTTTTTTCTTAGCCCTCCTTCTCTCGGCAATGGTGCCAGCTTCCCACTGGTCACTCAGGCTGGGGTGTTGGGAGCGCTCTCAACGACTATCTTTTCTAATGGAGCAGCAAATCCAGTGTTTGGCTCCCCCTCCTTGATGCCAGCCACAGGCATGCCCCGCTCCCCCCGTGATCACTGACCCACACCTGGGCTCCATTCTTCACTCAGTCGGCACTCAGTGATTCTGGGAGAACCTGAGTCAGTTCACAACTCTCAACACCCTCCAAGTCTTTTCTGTCCCAGTTGGAAAAAAGGCAAAGTCCTTCCTGTGGCCAATATGAAAGGTCCTGTCTCCTGCCTCTTTTCCCAGTGCTCTCTGTTCTAGACACCCACCAGCTGCTGCTCCAAGGAACCAAATACAGCCTGCCCCAGGGCTTTTGCACTTACTGTCACTCTGCCTGAACCATCCTTCTCCAGCTATTTGCCACTCAGTCTCCCCTGACAAAGCACCCACAGGTCCACCCCCACCTGACCATCCTACAATAGCATACACATCTTGTCACTGTGTGGCCCCTTGCCCCATTTTATTAGTTTTATAGCGCTTATCAACACCTGAAATATTATACATTCATTTCTTTATTGTCTATCTCCTGACACTAGAGTGAAAGCCCCATAGGGTCAGGGATCTTCACTTATTTGTACGTTGCCATATTCCCAGTAATCAAAACAAGGCTTGGCACACCATAGGCACTCAGTATTTGTTACACATGTATGAATATGCGTGCGTACACACACACACACACACACACACACACACACACACACCTGTATTTGCCTAGAAAGTTCCTGGACAGATACACAGAAAATGTGACAGCAATACTTCCAGAAAGTTGGCCGGTGGTATCACGTGATGGCAAGAGAAACGTTTGCTTTCCCCACTGCCCTGCAGCGTTTGACTGTTGGAACTGTTTGTCATGAGCACAGAATTTTATAAATCAAAATATTAATTTCAAAAGAACAGAATAAAGGCTTTTTCCCACTTTTCCTGTGCTTTATGATTCCCATTCTGTTTTTCTGCCTCTTTTGGTGCTGGAGGGGTCCCCTATGGGGATGGGGCATCACCCAATGAGCCGCTGATGAAGACTGCAGGAGAGAGAACAGAGGGCTGGAACGCCTTCTCCGGTGCAGAGAGGGCAGATATGGGATGACGAGGAGAAGTGGACGGAGGGATCTGGGACATCAAGCCCCTTCACAGAAAAACAGCACACAGCAGGCAGCCCCAGAATCTGGGAAGAGAAGGTACCTGGCCAAGACCCTTAGATGTAGGATGGATTTTAGAGTAATCTCAGGGAGATAAGTACAGAAGGCAGTCAGGTGGGAAACATGCCTACGGCAGTCAGGTGAAGAAGCTCATTCGCTGCCTCCCAGTCTAGCAAAAGGGCAGATCCATGCTGAACAGAGCCAACACCTTGAACTAGATCCTCTAATAAAGGTCGGAACGTTACCAGAGATACACAGATGAGGTGCCCAAGGACTGGCTTCTGGTATCCCTCCATAAACGAAGCACCTGTAGGATTTGGCCAAACACGGGATTCACCTTTGACAAGATTCTGAGCCCCTGCCCTATGCTGGGAACTTTTAATTAGGGCTGTCTGGTCCCACCCAACCAGCGAGTCTGGACTCCTGCAATGAACGTGAGTCAGCTGAAGCAACTTAAAAGTCCACGTGGGGTTGGATCTAAAAACCAGTGGCGATCCCATCTTTCCCCCCCCACTTCCCTCTGCATCCGCCAACTCTCAAGTTCACACCTTCCTGAAGTCATGCCAGGAGAGATTTTCTTTCCAGGGGTCATCACAAAGGTCTTGGGATTGAGCGCCACAGGACATGTCTGAGGCACGGACCATCCCTTGATCTATTTATCTGTAAGGCTGAGGCAGGGGCACAATGTTCTGACTGACCCTAGGGCGCAGACAGGAGAAAAGTCAGTTCCACCAAAACTACATGGATTGAGAGTGGACAAACAGGGGATCCCCCAGGAGAAATTGGGATGCTGGTATCAGACGAAAGGGAAATGGATTCTGGGCTCACAAACGAAAGGTATTTACCATAAACCCAAAATGATACCTATTTATACCACATAGGAATGCTTTCAGCTGCTAAAAGTAGAAACCCAAACTAACAGTGGCTTACAAAATCGTGAACTTGAATTTTTCACATAAGAAACCTCGAGGTAGAACCAGCATGTCTATAATTCTCTTGACCTTTCTCTCATGGCCACGTAGTGGCTACCTTAGCTCCAGCCATCACATGTGCATTCAAGTCAGGAAGAAGCAAACAAAGAAGTGTCAGTGGCACCTGACCCTTCTGTTAGGAAAAACAAAGCTCTCCCACAAATCCCCCAGCAGACTTCTACTCTGGAAGAGTCTTTATCCAATTGGGGTGCCTCAGTAGGTTAAGCGTCTGACTCTTGATTTTGGCTCAGGTTACGATCTCACAGTCATGAGATGAAGCCCCGTGTTAGGCTTCGAGGTGGGTATGGAGCCTGCTTGAGATTTTTCTCTCTCCCTCTGCCCTTCCCCCACCCATGCGTGCCCTCTCCTCTCTCAAAAAAAAAGACTCTTTATTCAAGACTTTGTCACAAAGCCACACGAAGACGTAAGAGAAGCTGCAAAAGCAAGTATGTCGGCTTTCCAAGCATCTGTGGTGGAGGCTGGCCGTGGGGGAGGAGGCTGGGAAAGGGTACCATCAACAATGACTCTATCTGACACACAGGCATTGTGGTTAGGGCTCGCAAGGATGACAAGGCAGGAAAGCACAGAGCTAGGTCTTAAGCCTTTTGAATCCAGAACCACAGCTCTCTCTCTCCTTTGTCGTGATTTCTCTGAAACCCAGGCTGGGAGCCAAGAGCAACCAAATAAACAAATTGTTTTTCTTTTACACGAAAGGGGAGAATCACTTCATTAGAAGATAAAAAAGCCCCAAGAAGATGGAGAGGATGAGTGGGAGTCGCCTGCTTCTCCCTCCTTCTGCCCTTCCGGGGACCTGTTAGGACTTAACCTTTCCCACAATAAGTCCGTAGATGCTCTTTATTCAGACTTTCCTGGTATAAACTAAACTTCTGCCTGGGAATTCAGGAAGCCTGTGTTGGGTCCCATCCCTATTGCATGTGTCTGTGGGTCAGTTTTCTTCCTCTTTCTCCAACTCGGTGTCCACATCTGTAAAATAACACTGGTCAAGATGGTGCCTGAGGTCTCTTGCAGTTCTGATAGCCTCTGTTCCTCGGGAAGCCAGGGTCTGAGCCCAGACCTGTTGCCTGCATTCTCAGGAGACACTGACTGACTTCCTTTATGGTCCTCAGGGTCCTGGCCAGAAATTGGCTCAAATAAGCACTGACCCTGTCTCTCCGGGAAGGCAGAGGTCAAGATTAATAACTGTGGTTTGCCATGAGCCTCAGGCTCTGGCCAAGAAAGGTTCCAAATTTTGGCTACTTCTAATGTTTCTCTGGGGCCACTGCTAACAAAATGACCCCTTCCAGCCAATTGTTTGGTTCCCCGATCTGAGGTGACATGCTTCTGAAGAAGAACAGAAGGACCTCACACCATCACACAATAGGGCTTTTCCACTCCCTACAACAGAGTCCTGCCCGTTGGTATCATCTTGTGAAGCTGGGAGTCTGCAGGTGTGCATGTGTGTGCGCCATGGTGTGCGTGTGTGTGCGTGTGTGTGTGACCACCATTTATCCTTACTGTTTCTCCTCCACATTCCAGCTTTTAAGAAGTCACTAGCTGACCTTGAGTCTGACACAGTGGGTAATCCCCAGAATCGAACGAGTACTCATGCAGCCCAGAAACATTTACAGAGCCCTCTCCCGTCTTCTGAGTCCCAGAGAAACAGAGACAATAAGACATAGTTGCTGGCCACAGGAGAGGTCAGTCTAGCAGGAAGGGTCAGACACTTCAGCAGAACATTAGGGCCTGGAGGAATAGGAGTGGTAATGGAACCCCGTGGGAGCACTGTCCTGAGCTGAATCGATCTGCCTAGGTAAGCCAGAGAAGATTTCCCAGAGGAGGGGGCACTTGGCTTGGGCCTTGAAGGATGAGTACGAGTTTGAGAGGTAAAAAAAAAAAAAGTAGGAGTAAGAGCACTCTGGCTGAAGGAATGATTATATAAATGGAAAGAGATGGATTGAAAAGCTATGAATCTTAAGCTTCAGGGCTCTTACTTGCATGGGCCCTTTCCAAGACCAATTTTTGCATTTTCTTCCTTTTAAAAGGACTCCGAAATTGCTTAAATTTCAGGCTCCCACAAAAGCTGTGTCTGCCACGGAATCTAAAGGATAGCACATGAACACAAGAATAAGGATGTGTGGGGCTGAGTTTTTCTTCTATCCCAAGATGTCCCTTGGGGTAATCACATGGGGGCCACCTAGCCAACCCAGGTACCTATTTAGACAATATCTGAGTGGGTTCAGTAATCCCAGACACCAAAAGGACTGGCTGCCAATGGCAAAAACTACACGCAGCCTGGAAAGAGAACTCAGTGGAGCTTTCTCTGCAGACTTCGACGCAGCAAACTGTGTAGGTCAGCCTGCAGCTCCTAATAGTAATGCCAGGCTATTGGGACTAAACCCCGGTGAGGATCCTCAAAACAGTGTGACCAAGGGACCCATATAGTCTGGTCTCAAGTACACTGCGTGTCCCATGCCACGTTCAAACCATGCTATTGCACATGGGGTCACCATTCCTTACTTCCAGCCCCCCAAGGACACGTCTTGGTCTTTGTCGGCTCATTTGTTTGGAGTCAAGTTTGCAGCCCTACGTCTATAGGGAAGGATTTCAACAGAAGGCTCTGCTTGGAGATGCTTCAAGGTTCAGCCCTCTGCTGTCCTTGTTCATGGATGTGGACACTTACCTAAGTATCTCAGCTACCCGGGCAGTGCTCTGTGCCCACATCTGTGCTCTCAGCCACACGAGGTCCTTCCCATCAGCCTTCCCAAAGCCAGCGCTCCGGGAAGACTAAGTGCTCACCGAGCCCGTGCAGCCATCGCTTGCTAATGTCTCATTGGCCGGGGAAGTCACACCCAGCAGCCACGTGGGAGAGGACCACACAATTGAATGAAGATCCAGAAGTACAGTTCAGGCAGTCGCCCAAGTAATCATCAGGCCCATTCACGTGATCCTGAGCGACTTAATTCAAATCGGGAAATAACTGCTCTGCGCTTCACTTTCCCCAGCTCTGACATGGAGGAATTCAGTGCTCTGGGCAGTCCCTCCTCCTATCAGCCTTCCTAGAAGGACAAAATCACAAAGGAAATGAACTTGAAGATCGGCTGAAATAAGACAAAACTGCACTTCAAGTAATACAATATATGTAAATATCATATATATGATATAGATATCAAGTTGATAGATGATAGATAGATAGATGATAAATAGAAGGTTCCTGGGGTGCCTGGGTGCCTCAGTCGGTTAAGCATCCAACTTCAGCTCAGGTCATGATGTCACAGTCTGTGGGTTAGAGCCGCGTGTTGGGCTCTGTGCTGACAGCTCAGAGCCTGGAGCTTCAGATTCTGTGTCTCCTTCTCTCTCTGCCCCTCCACCATTCATGCTCTGTCTGTCTCTCTCTCTCTCTCTCTCTCAAAAATAAACATTTAAAAAATTAAAATAATTGTAAAGTTCTCTAGGGACCAGAAAACCAACACAAAGAGAGGCGGCTTAACAGTGGTCCATGAGAAAAAGGTGTAGGTGATTTATTCAAAGGTGTAGGTGATTTATTCACTTCAGTGGAAGTTAGCAGATGTGCTGCAGCCCCCTAGATGGAACCTATGGCTGCATGAGTAGAAGCATTAAGTGCAGACTGAAGGAGGTGATGCTCTTCTCTATAATCCAATCCCAAGTGTGGTGATGCATTCCCTTCCTGGTGCTTCTTCTGAAGAGTAAGGGCATCTGGGTGGTTCAGTCCGTTAAGCGTCCAACTTCAGCTCAGGTCATGGTCTCACGGTTCGTGGGTTGGAGCCCCGTGTTGGGCTCTGTGCTGACAGCTCAGGGCCTCGAGCTGCTTTGGATTCTCTCTCTCTCTCTCTCTCTCTCTCTCTGCTCCTTGCCTGCTCATGCTGTATCTCTTTCACTTTCAAAAATATATAAACATTTACAAAAAGAGAGAGAGAGAGAAATGTTGACCAACTGGACTCTGTTCAGGAGAGATGGCCTGCGGAGAGGGGAGGCGGACACCATCCGAACCCCCATCAGCCTTGGTCTCCCTGACAGTGCATCACCCTGCCATTGTGCAAACCCTCAGGTAAAGCAGCGGGTCACCTACAGCACCATCTGTGAATTGTTCTTGCCTCAAACATTGCACTTGCCTCCAATCATGCTCCAGATTTAACTACCTATTTACAGGAAGTGTAGAGGATAGAAGAACAGATTAAGTACCACGACTAAGCAATCACCCATATTCAGAAAATGGGCTAGACGACAAGGGATTCTATTTCTCCAACAAATCCGTGACATAGGAAAAAACGGGGGCAGAACTATTACAGAAAAAAAGATGCTAGGAGACGCAATACAAGAGTCTTCTCTTCATCCCGGTTTTTTAAAAACAAGCAACCGTAAAAACAAAACAAAACAAAAACCTTAGATACCATCAAGAGCTCTGAATATGGACTGAGTAACAGAAGATACTGAAACTTTCTGTTAATGGTATAAATTGTCAAAACCACGTGGTCCACTTTCAGAACATCCCTTTGTGTTAGAGATGTAGGCTAAAATCTCGGGATTTGCTTGACGATGTTTGGGATTTTCTTGAAAATACTCCAGCAAACAAACACGCAGAGAAAGAGGGGAGGAGGGAATGGAGAAAACGTGGCTGGAGAAATGTCAATAGTTGCTGAGGCTTGTTGATAGCCATGTGGGGATTCCTACGCTATCGTCTCTACTTTAGTATACCCTAGAAGATTTCCATAATAAAAATATTTTAATCCAGGAGCCATTCATTTATTAAAAAATAAAAGGGAAAACAGAACAGAGAAGAAAAAAAGAAAAAGATCTGGAAGGCACAGGATCTCAAAACCGGGTCTCCCGAGAATGGTGTGAAAGAGCCAGGGAAGCCTGGGGGGGGAAGATGAGGGGTTCCGGGGGGCGATCTAAGCCTGCACTCAAGTGTTTGAAGAGCTTGTCTGGACTGAGAAGCAAGGCTTGCTCCGTGTACAGTGGGACCTGTGCGGAAATCACAGGAAGAGAAGTTTAAGGTCAATGCAAAGAACTAACAGGCAAGGTTTTGCACAGGTCCCTTCTCTCCCCCACCTCCACCTCGTCTTCATGCACAGCCCTTCATGAGCCCTGCGGGGCGCCACGCTAAATCACATGAGGCTCCCCAAAGGCGCCAGCTACATTCCTATCTCACGCCCTTTGCCCCGAGAATTCCTTGGCCGGGAATTACTCCCCTCAACCGAGCTGTTAGAACTCTGCTCAAGCTTCAGGGCCCCACTCAACGCTGCCTCCCCCTGCCCCCACTGCTCTCCATCTCCCCTTCGAAATAATAAAATCCTGGGACGTCCAGGTAGCTCAGTCAGTTAAGCATCTGATTTCGGCTTGGGTCATGATCTCATAGTTCGTGGGCTCGAGACCCGTGTTGGGCTCTGTGCTGACAGCTCAGAGCCTGGAGCCTGCTTTGGATTCTGTCTCCCCGTCTCTCTGCCCCTCCCCCTCCCGCACTCTGTCTCTCTCTCTCTCTCTCAAGAATAAATAAAGCACTTGCAGAATTTTATGATTTCCTTTTAAACATTTTTTAAATGTTTGGGTTTTTTTTTTTTTTGCTCAATTTATTTATTTACTTTTTTTATATATAGTTTATTGTCAAGTTGGTTTACACGTAACACCAACTGGGATGAGCACTGGGTGTTATACGTAAACCAACTTGACAATAAACTATAATAAATAAATAAATAAATAAATAAATAAATAAATAAATAAAATTTAAAAAAAAACATTTAAAAAATGTTTAAAAGGAAATCATAAAATCCTACAAGTACTTGGAGCCTGCTGGTGCCTGTTACAGGCATGTGACTTGGAAGTTTAGGAAGGGCTTATGTTATCTTTATAGACAGATAACAAAGATAAATTGTCTTTTATAATGGATCTTCCTTTTTACTGCCACAACATGTGTACCTTTATATTTTTTAAGTTTATTTATTTTGAGAGAGAGAAAGAACACAAGCAGGGGAGGGGCAGAAAGAGAGAGAGAGAACCCAAAGCAGACTCTGCCCTGGCAACACAGTGCCCCACGAGGGGCTCGAACTCACGAACCTCGAGAACAAGACCTGAGCCAAAACCAAGAGGCTGACTGCTTAACCGACAGAGCCACCCAGGCGCCCTGTCCTTTATTATGATAATAGTGGCTCCCGGGTATTTGAGGGCCTACTGTGTGCCAGATGTTTGACTTCTCAGCCATTCTCATGACTCGGGCTTCATAAGGATCAGAGGGGGGTGCAGCTTACTCTACGTCATGTAGCAGAGGTTCACTGAAACTCAGATCTGCCTTTGAACCACTGTACATGTGCACCCTAGGAGTCACAACAGGAGTGGATCAACGGCGTGTGCACGTGCGTGTGTGTGTGAGTGTGTGTATGTACAGAGACACAGATGTTGTCGGCGTATGGTAAAGGCTCACTGGATACTTGAGAAAAGATGGATAGATGAATGAATAAATCCTGCGTTATGACTACTTTCGTACGTGCTTTCCTTCCCACCCTTCCCCCCACCATGGTGGACTTCCGGAGAGCTCGCATAATCAGGACTGGCCTCCAGGACTCCGTATGGACACAGGCAGTCCTTACAGTAAGTGTCAAGACTCACAGAGTGGCTCCTGCCATTGGCCACGTGCCATGGTCCCCAGGAAGTCAAGAGAGTGACCAAGGGAGAGGAGGAGCCAATGAGGTCCCAACGGGGCCACCTCCACCCACCGGGGCCGCCCCCTGGCGCTGTCGGGAGTGTGGGGGGTTTGGGAAAAGAAGGCCTCTGTCTTCTTCCCCAGCTGCCAGGGCCCTGACCGCTGTGTGACCCTGCGGGTGGGGACCTGTACTCCCCAGGAAGGAAGGTTACAGGCCTCTTATTGCCAGGAGGCAATAAAGTCATTTTGTGTTAATTGGAATCCTAACCAATTTAAGTCATTTTATAGCTCCCAAACAATTACCTGGTGATTCTTATCTCTCCAAGAATCCTGAGAGGTTATTGGAAGGGGGTCATAAACGAAGAACCTGGTTGGGGGATGGGAGGAGACAAGAGAAGATGAGGAAATGGCCTCCCTTGGAGATGGGAAAGGAGAAAAATGTCGATGCCCCATCGGAGTCCCTGCTCCCTGTCATCAGCTGGGGCAAAGCAGCCTCTCCTCGTGGATTTAGTCCGAGAAAAACTTTCTAGCCCTAGAAGCTTCCTCTCCAGAATCGTGAAATCTCAGAGCCAGAAAGGCTAAAGAAACATCTAGTAAAGTATCTACGAAATTAGAAACCCTATATATCTGTGGTTCATTAGATGCTTGTAGATGTGGGGTGAAGAGCAATCCGAGGGTGAACCCGTCTGGGAAATCTGTAACCTGGGTCCCTCAAGAAAATCAGAGAGCCCATTACATCTCAAAGATTCTGGAAGACGGGGTACCTGGGTGGCTCAGTCGGTTAAGCATCTGACTTTGGCTCAGGTCATGATCCCGTGGTTTGTAAGTTTGAGCCCCCCCGTCAGGCTCTGTGTTGACAGCTCAAGACCTGGAGCCTCCCTCAGATTCTGTGTCTCCCTCTCTCTCTGCCCTTCTCATGTTCATGCTCTGTGTCTCTCTGTCTCTCAATAATAAATGAAAGTACGTTAAAAATTAAAAAAAAAAAGATTCTGGGAGATCTACAGAAAAGAGACGAGGATTTACAGGAAAGCTGAACTCAATAAAACCTCATGTGTCTCAGACTTTGACCACTAAACCCTTTCACTCCCACAGGAAATCTATTAATAGCACAATAAACCTCTAGAAACAGAGACCTATTTGCCCAAGCTTCCTTCTCATTCTCAGGCGGAAGGACTGAGTGGGTGTCTGTTCCATGATACTAGAGGATCCCAGTTAGGACAGGTAATTGCACGCAGCAGTTGGCAGTCCGCCATTGGTGAATACCTTTGGAAGATAAGGGTGGGAGGTGAGGGTACAGCGTCCATTTTTATGCCTTACCTGAAAGGTCATATGAAGCGGGGAAAGGAAGGACAAAGGGAATCTTTTGACAAACCAAAAACAGGGCCACCAACTAAAGCTCATCTCCAAAGGTGATAGGAAGAGATTTATTCTGTGGGTACCAAAGGGGCAGAAATAATCCAGTTAAAGAAGGAACTTTCTAACAGTGGAAGTCACATACAGCACAGCAGATGGCTTCAAGACGGAATGAGCTCCCCAACAGCCACGTGTTTCAGAGCCGAACTCATCGGATCCTTAGGAGTGTTGTATTCAGTCAATTAGTAAATATTTGCAAATCTATATCGTCCAAAGTACTATCTGAAAGTAGAAAAACAATAGCGAGCAAGTGAAACTTCCTCCTGTATTGAAGTTTACATTGTGATGAGGAGGAAAGACAAACAGATAAGGAGTAAACAAAAATAAACACACTAATTTCAGAGAGCTACACGGATTTTAAATGGGTGACGTGAGAGTCACAGGACATGCGCTAATGGAGCTAAGATGACCACGCGAGGCCTCGATTGAATCAAGACACTTGAGCTGGGGCCTAAGCGATGGGAGAAAGGCACCTCTGAGAAGATCAGGGGCAGTGCCCCGAGCACACAGTTCAGCAAGCCCAAAGGCTCTGTAGTGAGAATAGTCTGGACATGTTCCCAGGACACAAGGAAGGCTAGAGCGCTGGCACATGGTGGGTGGCACAGGAGAGCACCGTGGACAAGGGTGGAGAGGTACTGCGTATTCTAGTATCCATTGGCCTACAAGCCCGTGCACTCTTGTGGGTCAGGGAATCCATGGCTGAGTAGCAAGAGGTCATAGAGCCTCTCTCCCTTGACAAATGTCAACAATCTCAGGCTCAGCCCTGAGTTCCCTTATCTGATCATTGAAAGCCAGAAGCCTACTTTGCAAAGATGCTACATGGGTCAGTGACTATATATTTATCTACTAAGCACAGATACAGTACTATGTGCTCTCATAAGCACTTTATAAATGCTACTCATTGATCCCTCCTGACAGCTTTTAGGAGGTAGACACTCTTAGTATCTCCACTTTGTCAATGGGAAACTGAGGCACAGAGAGTCACCAAGCACCTCTGATGCAGAGCAGATGCTCAATACACCTTAGCTACTGTACGCATAGATTAAAAGTTCCTGGGGGGTGCAAATAAAATACCGTCTATGGTCTCTGTGTTCCCTTGCCCCCATTTTCAGAGCTCTCAAATGGGAGCATCTACACATCCTTGTAAATTCTCCGTAGGAAATTACCCAAGTGAATCCTGTGGCACTGATATATACAACCCACTAACACATGAGGATAATCAGGAATCTTGCAGTCACCCCTATCAAAATTCCAGTGGCATATTTCACAGAAATGGAAATGATCCCAAAATTCCTAGGCAACCACAAAAGACCCCAAATAGCCAAATCAATCCTGAAAAAGAACAAACCTAGAAGCATCACATGACCTGATTTTTTAACTGTATTACAAAGCTATAGTAATCAAAATAGTGTGGGCTGGCATAAAAACAGACACATAGACCAAAGGAACAGAATACAGAGCCCAGAAATAACCACTCACATATACGGTCAACCATTACAAGGACACCAAGAATACACAATGGAGAAAAGATAGTCTCTTCAATAAAGAGTGTTAGGAAAACTTGATACCTACATGCAAAACAATTTTCATCGAGCCTTTATCTTACACCACTCACAAACATGAACTCAAAAGGGATTAAAGGCTTAAATGTACGACCCCAAACCATAAAACTCCTGGAAGAAAACAAAGGGAAAACCTCCTTGACATTGGTCTTGGCAATAATTGCTTGTATATAACACCAAAAGCACAGGCAACAAGAGCAAAAATAAACACACGATTACATCAAGCTAAAAAGCTTCCACAGAGCAAAATGAAAAGGCAACCCATCAACAAAATTAAAAGAATGGGAGAAAACATTTGCAAACTGTGTGTCTGATGAAAATATAAGGAACTGTTACAACTCAATAGCAAGACAAAACAAAACAAGCCAATTTATTAAAAATTTAAAAATTAACAAACAGGCTACTTTAAAAAAATGGGCAAGGGGCAATAGACATTTTTCCAAAGAAAATGGCCCGTACATGAAAAGGTGCTTAACATCCTTAGGGAGATGCAAATCAAAACCACAATGAGATACCCCCTGTCATCTGCTAGGACGTTTGTCATCAAAATGACAATAGGTAACAAATACTGGCGAGGGTGTGAAGAAAGGGAACCCTTGCACACTGTCGGTGGAAATGAAACTTGGTACAACCCACGTGGAAAACAGTCTGAAGTTCCTCAAAAAATTAAAAAATAGAGAGCAGCATGGATGGATCGGAGAGTCTAATGCTAAGTGAAATAAGTCAGTCAGAGAAAGACAAATACCGTATGTGGAACCTGAAAATCAAAAAAATAAATAAACAACAGAAACGAACGTATAAATAGAAGACAAACTGGTGGTCACCAGAGGGGAGGGATGGGGTGAGATCGGCTGAGATCGGCTCAGGTCATGATCTCAAGGTTTGTGAGTTCGAGCCCTGCATTGGGCTCTGTGCTATCAGCTCAGAGCCTGGAGCCTGCTTTGGATTCTGTGTCTCCCTCTCTCTCTGCCCTTCCCCCGCTCTATGTCTCTCTCTCTTTCAAAAATAAATAAACCTTGGGGCGCCTGGGTGGCTTAGTCGGTTGAGCGTCCGACTTTCGCTTAGGTCATGATCTCGTGGTTTGTGGGTTCGAGCCCCGCGTCGGGCTCTGTGCTGACTGCCAGCTCGGAGCCTGGAGCCTGTTTCAGTCTGTGACTCCCTCTCTCTCTGACCCTCCCCTGTTCGCGCTGTCTCTCTCTCTCCTAGAAATAAAAAAAAAAAAAAAAAAAAAAAAGAATGAAAAAAAAAAACAAAAATAAATAAGCCTTTAAATAATAATAATAAGGTTGTAATAGACGGTGACTACAATTGTGGTCAGCATGTGTAATGTACAGAATTGTCAAATAGCTATGTTGTGCGCTGAAACTAATATAACACTGTATATCATCTATACTTAAAAAATAAAACTATTTTAAAAAGAAGTAGTAGAAGGCATGGGGATGAAAAAATACATTTTAAAATTTAAGAAAAAATAGAACCAGGTGATCCAGCAATCCCACTCCCCATTTGCAATTCAAGCAAAATGAAATCAGTATCGCAGAGAGACATCTGCACACCCATGTTCACTGCAGCATCTTTTACAGCAGCCAAGACATGGAAACAACCTAAGTGCCCCTTTCTAGGTAAATGAGTAAGGCAGATGTGATATATACATACAATGGAATATTATTCAGCCATAAAAACAAGGAAATCCTTCCATTTGCAACTACCTGGATAAGCCAAGAGAACATTATGCTGTATGAAATTAGCCAGACGGAGAAAGATGCATACTGTATGATTGCATTAGATGTGGAATCTAAAAACCTTGAACTCACTGAACCAGAGAGTAGAACATTGATTACCAGGACCTGGGGGTGGGGAAAGTGGGGAGAGGTTGGTCAAAGGGTACAAACTTTCAGTTATAAGATGAATAAGGAGGGCGCCTGCATGGCTCAGTCAGTTGGTTAAACGTCTGACTCTTGATTTTGGCTTAGGTCGTGATCATACGGTTTGTGAGCTCGAGCCCTGTGTCAGGCTCTGTGCTGACAGTGCAGAGCCTGCTTGGGATTCTCTCTCTCTCTCTCTGTCTCTGACCCTGTTCATGTGCTTTCTCTCTCTCTTCTCTCAAAATAAATAAGTAAACTTTGAAAAAAAGATGAGTAAGTACTGTGGATCGTATGTACAGAGTGGTGACCATAGTTAATGATACTCTTATTCTTGAAATTTGCTAAGAGAGTAAATTCTAAGTGTTCTCACCACACACACCCTCAAAAGTAACTGTGTGAGGTGATAAATGTATTAATTAGTTTGACTACTAATCACTTCACAATGTATATCACACCACCATGTTGCACACCTTCAATACATACAATTTTTATTTGTCGCTTACACCTGAATAAAACTGAGGGAAAACATCTTGCTGTCGAGGGAGAAGGTACCACTGCGTACAGTTACGCAGGTTGTGCTCAAGTAAAAGTTGGTGGTCACCCACAGGAAGTAATAGAATTTTATACTCCAAAGGGCTTTCCTGTGACCCCACAACACAGTGATTCTCCGGGGGCTCGAGGGAAGGGACATCTAACCTTCATGAGATTTCCTTGTGAGGGGTTTCTTGGACCTGGCATAGACTACTTTCCGGTCATGAGAAGCAAGCAGTATACTTACAGCCTAGCTGTTTTGAAAAAAAAAAAAAAGTTACCTTTACTACAGAATACATATTTCACACATTTAACCATGTTAAAGTTTGTTTTGAAAGAGAGAGAAAGAGAGCATGAGCAGGAGAAGAGAAGAGAGAAAGAGGGAGGGAGGGAGGGAGAGAATCCCAAGCAGGTTCCTTTGCTATCAGCGCAGAGCCCTGTGTGGGGCTCGAACCCTCGAACCATAAGATCTCAAGCTGAGCTGAAATCAAGAGTCGGACACTCAACCGACTGAGCCACTCAGTCGCCCCACCGTGTTAAAAAGTTGTGAAAGGATTCAGAAAAGATCTTGTAAAGCAAACAAGGATATTATTTCACACATTTCCGTTTAACTTTAACTGCAATTTATTCAGAACACTAACCTTTTTTGAACTTTTGACTCAGACTATCTCCTTGCTGCACACCCACAACACCCTGCAGGCATGGGCGTCTGTATTTCCAGTTAAACTCTACCTCCCAGCTAAGCATTTCCCTCTGTGACACCCGCACACAACAAATAACGCTGTATTCACACTACATCTGCAGCTGAACTTCAGGACAATCCATTTCCTTTCGAGTTCCCTGTGTTTTATTCCATCCATTCTGAAAGCATTGTTCAGCCAAGGGGCCCACAGCGTCACGGGACCGCGGAAAGAGTTGGTGGCTCCAGAAAGGTAAGGACGCCCCCCTACGGGCTGCCTTCTCCTCCGGCA
Organism: Hyaena hyaena; assembly: GCF_003009895.1. Taxonomy (NCBI): domain Eukaryota; kingdom Metazoa; phylum Chordata; class Mammalia; order Carnivora; family Hyaenidae; genus Hyaena; species Hyaena hyaena. The sequence continues at coordinate 908,623 of NW_024080678.1, read as the reverse complement.
GGAGCATCCGTCGCTGGAGAACAAGGAAGCCTTTCTTCCCTCCGCAGCTCGCTCACGGTTCCAGCGTCTCCCCCAACACCCGTCCCGCCTCACCTCTACTCCATCATTCATGCTGCAAGAAATCGCAGCCTCACCGCACTTGCCTGCTGCCCACAGCGTTAACCTGGGAATCGCGTGTGTCGCTGTTCCCAGCATGCACCGCTGTTCCCAGCATGCACCGTTGTTCCCAGCATGCACCGCTGTTCCCAGCATGCACCGCTGCCCGTGGAGCACCTCCAGAGTTCTCTCGGTGGCCCCGTGGGGTTGCTATTGTTGCCTTCCCTCTCCGGAACAGGAAGTGAGCCCTGGGGAGGGGAAACGGCGTGCCTGGGGTCTGAAGGACAGGAAACAGCGATAGCGTCTGGAACCCAGGACCCGCTGTCTCCAAAGCCCTAGCTGTTTCCAACAGATAGTTAATGGGCATTAGTTAACGCCTCCATCCCCTCACATAATTCCCATTTGTGTTTCTCTTGTCAACGTGGCCACAGCGCAAGAAGGGGACCTGGAGCGCCCGGGCGGCTCAGTTGGTTAAGCATCTGGCTCTTGGTTTTGGCTCAGGTCATGATCTTGCGGTTCATGAGTTCGAGCTCCACATCGGGCTCCACATCGACAGTGCAGAGTCCGCTTGGTATTCTCTCTCTCTCTCTTTCTCAAAATAATACGCATTTAAAAAATAAATAAAAAGAAAGAAAGTAGGGGACAGGCCTCATCCCATCAGTCCTGTGGGTTCGAACCCCTCGAGTGTGATGAGTTTAAGTGCCCAGACCCTGGAAGTCCTGAGCTCGTGTCCGGCTCTGGGGCCATTCCCAGCTGTGCCAGCTCCTGTAAACGTCCCCATCTAAGACGGGTGTGGCAGGATAATCATTGGCTCAATAAGGCAATGGAGGGGCGCACAGCAAGCACTGATGGCGCTGAGACCCTCGTGCTGAGCTCAGGTGTTCCCCACCCCGTGCCACGTGCCAGGTTAGAAGGCGTGACACATGGCCCTCGGGAAATGCGGCATCTGGCTGAGGAAACAGGCTAAGACACAGTTAAATCCCAAGGTGAGGGCCTCCAAGTGATCCTGTCAAAGGAGTTCAGCAAAGCGCATGAGATGAACTCATGCTTTGAGGGGCCTGGAAAGGTTTCCTGAAGGTGCAACAGACTCAGAGAGAGAGAGAGACAGACAGACAGACGCAGAGAGAAGCAGAGGTGTTGCTTTCCAGTGGGGGGAACAGCAGAACACAGCCCTGGAGGCTGGTGACGAGGCAGCACCTGACCCCGCCTGGAACAGATTGTCTGAGAAGCACTTGGCCGTGAAATCCCAGGGCCCCTGATTCTCTGGGCTTGACAGTTTCACAACGATGCAGCCGAGGCCGGGACAAAGTCGTTTTCTTATCCAGCAAGTGTTCTCTGAAACCACACCGACAGCTCTAAAGCAAAGTTCGGTTTCGACTTTCAGATGAGCCTCAGGGATGATGGGTTTTTTTCACTGCAGGGGCCAAGAGCGAGCTGCCCCAAAATGTGCCACTGCGGTGTAGTGATCATATTGGGTTTTTAATGTGTATTTATTTATTTTGAAAGAGAGAGAGAGAGAGCAGGGGGAAGGGGCAAAGAGAGAGGGAGAGAGAGAACCCTAAGCAGACCCCTTGCTGTCAGCACAGAGCCCAGCGTGGGGCTTGATCCCACGAACCGTGAAATCATGACCTGAGTCGAGATCAAGAGTCCGGCACTTAACCGACTGAACCACCCCGACGCCCCTATATTGATCATTTTAAATAAAGTTACTTAAGAGACGGCCTGGGCAGGAAGGACACTCAGACCCTCCCAACCCCCTGAAAGCAGGAAATGACTCTCCCACATGAAAGGTACCCTCCCCATACCTGGGGGTAAAGAGACACCCGCGTCCCCAGAGATGGGAAATTTAGAGCCAAGAAGGATCCACGAACAACCCTTGTTACTTTTATGAATAAACTCCCTCAGCCCAAATTCTGTTGAGAATTCCTTACTCACTCTGGGTCCCGAAGTTACATTTTCTTTGACCTGCGAATTCCTCATGGATTTATTGTTTGTTTGTCTAAAAAAGTATACAAACTGCTTGCCTCGGTCATTTACTTGGGTGTCGGTTTCATTACTGGGCCTGTGATAAAACTCCCGCTCTTCCCCCGTCATTCTGTCTCATGTCACTTTATTTCTCCGTCCAGCTGGAAGACCCTGGGGGGAGAGAAAATCCTTCCTGCCCTTCACCATGCATTTGGCGCCCACTGTGTACCTGGAGCCTCACAGGTGCTGGCGGATCAGCAGCAAAGACGGAGGCCACTGTGCTCTCTGAGCTCACGTTCCAGGAGGACCCAGAAGGGAAGCACGTTCCCATGCTGTCCCTTGAAGTGTTGTGCCTTCACTGTGGCACGTGCAGGAAGGTGAATGTGTGCCAGGGCCCTGGGTAATCAGATGGGGCAGGGAGCCTCCGGCAAGACCAGCACAGAAGGTAGGGAGCCAACCTCCACCCCGCGCTGCGGAACGCGGGCCCCTGTGCAGGACTCTGTGCAAAGAGGCAGCCCCTGCTTATGGCCCCAGGAGAGAGGGAGGTCAAGAAGCCAGGACAGAGGACAAGAACAAGAAGGAGGACACAGAAAGCTACCAACGGGGGGTGGCTGGCGGGGCCCAGATGCCTCGGGGGAATCATGGTATTTGATTCACCCGCTGCTGGCATCCGGAAGAAGCCCCAGCGCACGGGAGTCCGTGCAAGGGTCATCCTCGTTGTCCTCCGCTACAGGCGAAGGAGGGAATACCCAGAGGGTCTTAGACCAGGCTGTAAATCACACAGCCAGCCACAGTGTCAGGACTCAAACCCAGGGCCGGCTGGCTGCACATCTGCCCTTTCTCGTCCCACACGGCAACCCCCCCCACAACCCCCGGATCAGATGGGGAGATGGGAGGGGGTGGGAAGAGCAAAGGAACCGGTACCCCAGCACTGCTGGGTCCCGGCCCCCTCTGCTGACCTGAGCCCCGCTCTCTGCAAAAGGTGTCTGGGCACTGTGCACGGGGCCCCGGGGCAAGTCGCCTCCTGGGTTTAGTGGGAGACCAAGGAGGGAGAGAAGCCCCAGGCTCACACAGCCAGTGCTGACAAGCCCCCCAGCACCACTTCTTTTCCGACAGGAAAACGCTCTCAAATGACTCACACATTTGGGAGTGTGGGATTGGAGCACAGGCTGGGGTCCAGAGCACTCCCCCGATGTGCTCGGCGGGCACTGACCTGCGTCTCCAACCCAGAGGGACCCTGAGGGCTCCGAGCCCCACAGAGAAGCCAGCAGGCAGCAGGCGGGGCTCTGAGTTCCAAGCCTGCCACGGCCATGGGAACTTCAGCCACCTCCCTCCCCCCCCCCCGCCCCAAATAAGCAGTGGGGATTCCCTTATGTCCATTCAGCAGTTATTGACACACCTGCTTGCCTGGACGGTGTGGTAAGGCTGGAGGAAACAGATGGGGGATTGGAACATTGTCTCCTGCACAGAGCCTCTTGCACCTGGCCGTACAGTGAGCAGGATATTAACACACGGCCTTCATTCCCCCCTCTCTGCTGTGACCCCCGGGGGTGGGGGGACAGTCCTGAGCTGACTACTTTATACGCTGACTCTAAGAAGCCACCCAGGGACACATGGCAGTGGGCAAGTCACTGACCCTCAGCCCCCTCACCCGTGAAGGGAAGCGGGGCATAGACACCCCAGCTGCAGGCAGGGGTTGGAACATTTTCCGTAAGGGGGCAGTAGATATTCTAGGCCTGAGAGGCCTTATAGTCACTGTAGGAGGTCCTTAACGCTGCTACTGTAGCTCAAAAGTAGCCAATGTGGAAAAAAAGAAAATTTTTTAAAAGGTGGGGAGGGGCGCCTGGGTGGCTCAGTCAGTTGAGCATCTGACTTCAGCTCAGGTCATGATCTCAAGGTTTGTGAGTTCGAGCCCCACATTGGGCTTTCTGCCGGCAGCTCGGAGCCTGGAGCCTGCTTCGGATTCTGTCTCCCTCTCTCTGCCCCAAGCCCACCCAGCCCTGCCCCTTCCCCCTCCCAGGCTCTGGAGAGCCACATGCTCATGGTATGACCCCCTCTCTCTATTCCCAGGGGAGCTCCGTCTGTGGAGGGATGTAGGGAAGGCCAGAGCACGTGGGGTGGGTGGTCAGACTCTGGCCTCTGGAATTAAGCCACGTCTTCCAAGCTCAGCTCCTCAGTAATAAAGATGCTATTCTGGTCCATGCGCCTTCCTCCTGCATCTCACTCCAAAGCACAGGTAAAGTCTGGGAGTGTGTTTGGGGGACGGTAGCTTTCCTCCCTTTCCGTGACGATTGTCCCTCCCTGTGCCTCTTCTTGCTGTCATCTCCACAACTCCTTGGTTACAGGGTCTTTGGAGGCCTTGACTTGTGGCTACACAGAAGGAAGTGCCAGCCTGACTCGGTGACCCTCTCGGCCCATCACTTCAGCTTCCTGGGCCTCGAGTTCCTCACTCGTCTGTGAACAGGACGAAGACAGGGCACCAAGCCAGAGGACTTCATGAGACCATTCCGTGCCGAGATCCAGATTCCGTGCCTTTTCCTTTCAACCCACAGGTCTCAACCTGGACTCCATCCACATTAGAGTCTCCTGGGAAGGCTTTTATGGAGCTTGAGGCTCAGGTCACTCGACTGCTGTGCCGTAATGATGCCTGGCTTCAAACTAGGAAACTTGACTTTGAAGCCAGAGCAGCAGGAGAGAAGCGGGAAGGCAATGGCGAGAGATCGCCAGGAAGTGTCGGGGTGTGAGGGGCAAAGATAAAGTCAGTGTCAGCGTGAGGAGTCCCGCTGGGTTTTGGAGTCAGACAGACCTGAGCCCCAAGTCCTGCTTTCCTCGATCACCAGGAAAGCTATTCCCTTTGCTTCTCTTGAACACTTCACCTGTGAAATGGCCACAGTCACACCTCCCGCATAAGACTGTTGTAGAGATTACATGACAAAGGCCCTGCGTGCCATATAATAAGCATTCAGAAATGTCAGCTTTTATGATCAGCGATAAGCTGTGCACGCCCCATTTCCAGGGCAGGGGGGTAAGTGTGGCAGTTACACGTGTGATGGGGGGGTGGGGGGTAGACAGGTGTGCCTGAGTCCAAAGCCTGCTGCCCTCGCCTGCTGGCTGTGTGTCCTTGGGCGGCTCCCTCTCTTACGCTGGGGAAGCTGAGGGTAACATTGTCCTGGTAGTGTCATGAGGGTCGAAGTGAGTAGTAAACACATGGGGACGCCTGGCTGGCTCAGTCGGTGAAGCATGCAACTGTTGATATTAGGGTTGTGGGCTCGAGCACTACATCGGGGATGGAGTTTACTTAATAATAAAATAAAAATGTTAAGAGCACTTGGGTGGCTCAGTCGATTAAGCGTCTGAGTTTGGCTCAGGTCATGATCTCACAGTTTGTGAGTTCGAGCTCCATGTGGGAGTCTGTGCTGACAGCTCGGAACCTGGAGCCTGCTTCACATTCTGTCTCTCTCAAAAATAAATAGATATGAAAAAAAATTTTTTTCATGTTAACGAATGAATGAATGAATGAAGTAGTGAAAACAAGTGCAAGCACAGTATGAAGCAACAGGAGGCATTCAGCACTTTTTAAATTTTATTTTCCATCCACTTTTCTCCAGCAGGTGCCAGGGTGCCCACTGTGTGGATCCAGGCTGTGGAGTCTCGTAAGATGCCAAGTTCAGGGGTGGACCTGACCCTGGGAAAGGCACTCATTTTCTCACCCTGCCTACCATGCGGAGTTGAGCAAAGGAGTATGAAAGCACTTTATGGACTTGGAATGACTTTTCTGGGGCATAGACCGAGGCCAGGGGAAAGACCAGAGCTCCCGGGCTCCTGGGGGGAATTGCATCTGTGCCTTTGGCCCCAGCATGAGCACACCGAGCAAAGGTTACAAGTTCTCCACACCAGACTCAGCATCCAAACTTCCTCTTCCAGAGAGACCTTCTCCTTGCGCCTGTCCTGGGGTCCAGGAGCAGAAGGAGGGGTGGCCTTGAAAGCAGACAGACCTGTACTGTGTCTATCTATAGGGCCCTGCCACCTGTAAGTGATGCCCTACCCCTCGTGGGCCTCAGTTTCCCCATCTGTAATATGAGAACAGGTCCCTGGTCCAGAGGTTCATCTTAAGGATCAAGATGTTTGTAATGAATTCGCAAACCTTCCAGAAATCCTGAGACAAAGCCCTTCCCTTACCAGCTATGGGACCCCGGGGAAATGACTTCGTCTGTTACAACCTCAGTTTCTCCATCTGTAAAATGGGTATAATGGTATAATGATATGTCCCTCACAGGGATGTTGTTAACATTGAACGAGAGAATGTCAGTAAAAACTAGGATACTGCCTGGCACACAGTTAGTGCTCAGGTCACAGTAGGTCATAACAGTGTCACTGGCTTGTCGCACGGCACTTTCTTCTGTCTTCCTCTCCTCTGGAGGGCAAGGACGGCCACCTCTTCTCTGCAGCTGAAGACAACTTTTGGAGCAGAGGATCCAAGGCCTTCAAAGGGGCTCAGCCTCTGAACCCCCAGCCCCTGGGAACAAGGCCATCATAAGCCTTGTGGCCTAGATTGGCTCACTGTTCAGCCTGGCAGATGTGAGCGCCTCCACACAGGCTGCTTTTCATCTCTCCTCACAAATCAATAACTGCTTACCTTGGAGGAGTTTTAATTAGTTAATGTCTGCTGAGTGCTCTGCTGATAAACTAGCCTGCTATTAATGCTAAGTGCCTGCCTTATGGTTGCTATTTTTATTATTATTGCTGTTGTTATGAAATCCTCATTCCCTGAGCTGCATAGCTGGCTTTAATAAAAAAAAAAAAAAAAAAGGCCCTTGGGCTTGAGCCTCCTTCCCAGAAACTGGAGGAAAGAAGGGTCCCTTCTGGACAGCTCAGCTTACCTCTCCCTTCTCAGCCACTCCGTACCCCCCCCCACAACAGAAAGAGGCCTCCTTTGGTGCCAGGAAACCACCACCTCACTGGGTCTCTGGTTTCCCACCCTGCTTAAATCAGCCAGCTGCAGAGAACAGAGGGAGAGAACATTTATTAAGCGTCAACTGTATACCAGCGACGGCGTGGTGTGCTCGCTGCTGGGACCTCATCCAGGCTTCAGGGCACCCACAGGGGCCAACACAAGAAGTTAACCGGGACTCGGGGAGGTTAGGGTACTTGCTCAAGGTCACAGCGTCAGCAGGTTCAGAAATGAGGATCTAAACACTGCGATCTTTCTGGCTCACACTCTGGTAAGCCCCAGGGCACCTTTTCTGGCCTTGGCCAACTTTTCTGACTCTTTTTACATCTTTGTCAGAGGCTCCAGGACCCCAGCCCGCCTGCCTGTCTTGTCCACTTTCAAACTGCCCCCACCTACTCGGACCTTTGAGTTGTAGCCAGTGGCGGGGGGGTGGGGGGGAAGCAGTGCGGGTGCAGGACCGAGGCACAGAGCATGACCTCTCCCCGTCAAACCCCACTCCATAGACCTCCATGACCACTACTCCAGTGAAGACGGACACCAATAACAAAAATAACTCCTTCTTGGAGGAAGAAGCAATATTTGGGCCACGTGGCAAAGTGGGTCAGAGCCCGGACAGACGGAGCGGGGAGGCCTCAGTTCAGAGCACGCACATGCCTCTCACTAGCTGCGTGGCCCTGGGCACTTGTGGAGGCTCCCGTCTCCTTGACTGTGAAATGGCCTTTCAGGTGGCCTCTGCTTCACAGGGCTGTCATAAGGGTTAGGCGAGGAGAGCTATGCTAAGGGCTTAACATGCTAACCTGCACAGAGCTGTTCTTTTTATTGTTCGTGCTCATTATTCCTAAGACACAACAAGCAATTGCCCTGGGTCAGGTGCTGTTCTGGGTAACTGCCTTGTTTCACGTCATTCGCTTACCCCCAAGAACACTCTGGAAAAATCTATGTTACCTTTGGGGATCCTCCCGTTGACTCCATGCCACAGATGGGGAAAACAAGCTGAGAGAAGAAACGTGCCCCGGGTCACACACGCTTAACTGAACTTTTTATGTTGAGGAATGTATTTCACATGCGGCTCTAAGAAATAACACAGAGACACCCTGTATTCCCCTTGTCCTGTTCCCCCCAATGGTATTCTCTTGCAAAATAATATCACAACCAAGAACCCAGAACTTTCCATCACTGCAAGGGTCCCTCCTGCTGCCATTTTTTGTACCACGCCCACTTCCCTCCGATCATAATCCCACCTTAACACAATTTAATGAAGTTCCTTTGTCCCTCCTTTAGGGTGCGTCTGTTGGTGACAAATTCTCTTGAGTTCCCTTACTTCTGGAAAATATTATCACTGGGCCCTGGAATCCAGGTTGACACTTACCCGGATTTCCCCACCAATTGTTCCCTAAGTCCCAGCCAGTCTGCCTTCTTCTCCCCACCTTCCAGGGTCTTCTTATGTTTGTTTTCTATTTAAAAAAAATTTTTTTAATGTTTATTTATGTTTGAGAGAGAGAGAGAGAGAGGCAGAGCGCAAGCAGGGGAGGGGCAGAGGGAGACACAGAATCGGAAGCAGGCTCCGGGCTGTGAGCTGTCAGCACAGAGCCCGATGCAGGGCTGGAACCCAAGAACTGTGAAATCATGACCTGAGTTGAAGTTGGATGCTCAACCAACTGAACCACCCAGGCGCCCCTGTTTGTTTTCTATTTAACGCCCAGCGTCTTGAGTTATGCTTAGCCAGAGGAATAGGGAAAGTGTGTCTACTTGACCTTCCCAGAAGCAGGCGTGGCACACCCACATTTTAACACATGATAGAATCTCGTCCGGGGGTGGAGAGGGGGATGGGCACGGAGGGGGGCACTTGTGGGGATGAGCACTGGGTGTTATACGGAAACCAACTTGTCAATAAACTATTTGGGAAAAAAAAAAAAGAATCTCGTTCAAAGCCAGGCAGCAGAGGCTCAGGGCCCATGGACGTGATTGTCAGCCTCGTTACCCTCGCCGCTTAAGTTTATTCAGCTGTCTTCCTCCGGGACTGTCCTCCTGCCCTGGAATCCCCATCACTGTGAAGCCCTCAGAGGCCATGGGCCCAAATCTCTTCTCAAGAAGGAGTTTCAAGTCCTATTGGCCTGGGCCGCCTGGGTGGCTCAGTCAGTTAAGCCTCCGACTTCAGCTCAGGTCACAATCTCGAGGTTCATGGGTTCAAGCCCTGCATCCAGCTCTGTGCTGACAGCTCACAGCCTGGAGCCTGCTTCGGATTCTGTGTCTCCCTCTTTCTCCATGCCCTTCCCCTGCTCATGCGCTCTCTCTCTCTCTAAAATAAATATTTACAAAACTTTTTAAATAAAAAAATAATAAAGTCCCGTTGGCCCAGCATTGACGTCTTTGTAGAATGTGGACAGAGACCCGTCAGAGATCCCCGGACTCGCGTTCTGTTAGCCTGAGAGCTGAGCCATTTAAATATGCACGAGGCCCGCTTACTAAAGGCCAGATACTTGTTTTTTCCATTCATTTATTTAGCGAATGCAAATTACTGGGGAAACAAACTCATATCTGCCTTTTACATGGTGCTGTAACTTTGTACCAGGCATCTTGCAAAGCACTTTCCATATCGGCCACTGCTTGGGCACCATTTCCAATCTTCCTGGCCTCATCTCTTATTCCAGTCGCTACTGCGGGAAACAGCCTTGAGCAATTTTACCAACGTACCACCTGACGGTGCATTTCCCACTTCCTGTCCCCTGGTGACTGGGGGACACCCACTGGGCATGCGCCATGATGCACACTGAAGGTACAAGGCAGCTGACACCCCACTGGATGATTCCTGAGCAATGGGAGGCGGGGCTGGTGGATAGTCACTTCCCTCTTTATGTCCTTGGGCGGACGGCTCTGAATCTAACCCAGAAGGCTCTAGAAGGTACTTTGGGTCTGATCACCTAGTCCTTCTGAGGCCAAACTCTTACCTGAAGGATGACAGGTCCTTATATTGGCTTTCGTTCTTTCCTCTGTTTATTCCCCCAGATCCTCCCTCCTGGATCACGTTCCCAAAGAAACTAGCCACACAGACCTAAAGCTTTGCAGGAACGCGTGGAGTCATGGGGTCCGCACGTGACCCTAGAAGGCAGTCCTCCTGACGTTTTGGACGTTCGGCCTGGCGGCTCCTCAGACCCTCACCGGCGGCTGCCCAGGACACGACACAGTGGACAGTGAGGCGCTGAGCTCTGCGGCGGCCGTGGCCGTTGAGCGGCCTCAGGGAGGCGGTAATCAGGAAGGCCGTGGAGTCGGCCAGCTTCTAACGGCTCCAGAAACCTGGGACGCCAGTGACGAGCCCAGATGAGCCGCATAGCAACCCAGGCAGAGTCGTGCTGGCCGCGTCAGGGACACCCTCACACCTCCCGCCGCTGCCGGGCACAGCGCGCTGAAAGCCGGGCCTGGGACCTAACCCGACGGTAGAAGGACGACGGGGGAAACTGAGTGCACAACCGCAGGTCTCTCATGATACCCAGGGGGCTGAGCGACGCCCCAGGACCCAGATGGGGACAAATGGGGAGACGGGCCTAAGAGGGCCCGACCAAACTCCTCTAACCCATCAGGTTGGTAGGGACCTCCTGGCCCTTCTTTTAGAGGAGAGGGGCTCCCCCTTGGCTGGGGACCCTGCCCAGCCCGTCCCTGCGGCCGGTGCTGCGAGCTGGCGACGGCCCCACACGCCCCCTGCACTGGCTGCCGGCCGGGAAGCGGCGCCAGGTCCCAGCACGGCCTGAGCGGAGAGGAAAGGATGCCATGCTCTGGACAGAGGCAGTTTTCACCTGAAGGAGCTGCAAGTCTTTGCTAAAACGTAGAGCCTAGGGGCGCCTGGGTGGCTTAGTCGGTTAAGCGTCCGGCTTTCGCTTAGGTCATGATCTCGCGGTTCGTGGGTTCAAGCCCCGCGTCGGGCTCTGTGCTGACAGCCAGCTCAGAGCCTGGAGCCTGTTTCAGTCTGTGACTCCCTCTCTCTCTGACCCTCCCCTGCTCACGCTGTCTCTCTCTCTCTCCTAGAAATAAATAAAAAATAAATAAATAAATAAAACGTAGACCCTAGTGGGGCTTCGGCGGTGAAATATATAGATGGACAGGGAGGGGTTGCTGGACGCAGGACTCGCCCAGCTGTAAGCTGGCATTGCCGGCTCTTGCACCCATCCTCGGAGCCACCGTCGCGCTTGGTGGGAATGGCCCCTGGAAGTCCCACAGTGATGCCGTGCACTAAGCGTGGGGGCAGGCGGGCTAACTGGGTGTACTCGGGAGATGGGCCGAGCAAGACAACAGGGGACCCACCGAGGAGTCAGGCGGCACTGAGAGAAGGTACACCAGCATCTTTGAGAAACACAGAGGCAGCTGTCCTCTGCAGGTGACAGTTCCAAAATGGCATCCTGAGGATTGCTTCTTGTCCCCAGTGTCTTCGCCTGGGGCTCCCCCAGAGGTTTACTGGTGGGTAGTTCACTTGGGAATATGATCCAGGAAGGAGTGAGGACCGAGAGGAAGAGAGGACATAAGGAAGTCCATGCTAGGACCGAAGAGAAGGGTGGCAGAAGCCACCGCAAACCGCAGTGCCAGCTGTCACCAGAGAAGGTTGTCATGATGACGCGGTGGGCCCAGACCGTCAGCAAGGCCGGGTGCTAAGCAGGGGCCTCAGTCATTAGTCTCTGCCTCCGGCTCCACTTTGGGGACGTCCCAGACCGAGTTGGAGACACTGCCTTAACTCCAGAATCGCTGATGCCCGCGGATATAAGACAGCCCCGGCCCCGTTTACAGGTGAGGAAACCAGGCTCTGACTGTGGACTCACCAGAAGCTGTCCGGGTACATTCTGACCTTTCCCACCTTTGGGTTTTATAGGACAAGGCACCCTCTGTCTACCCCACCTCGGTGACTCCTTTGTGGTTTTACATGCCACTGCTCGCTGACAGACTCATCACCTGTCATGAGTGCAGAATCCATTATTATTATCAATCGCGGCAATGGATAATTAAACAACAAATGCACTAATCTCATTAAGTCATTTATTTAATTTATTTTAATTCATGTAATTAGTTAATATGATAACGCTTTTCTTTCATCCAGAGACAGACCGCAGGGTCTCCACGCTCCGTGTATTATTATTATTATTATTATTATTAATGGATTTTCACACACTGGGAGGGAAGAAGTTTGGGGAGACGCTCGAAGTCACAGAGTTGCCCAGTGCAGGTCACTGGGCCTGTGGACAAGCCCATCGCCCTTTATCTGCTGACCCCGGGCCCCTTCACTTCCCCAATGCAGATACTGTGCTCTCACAGCCCAGTCTGGCCTTTGCACTCGCTTTTCTTGCCTCCCGGAAAGCCCTCTCTCCTTTTCTCCCTGAGTAGCAATGCCACCCATTCTTGAGGACTCGGCTCAAGGGTCACCTCCGGGCAGGGGCCCGATGTTCTCCCAGCTGGATTAGATGGCTCTCCCAAGTTACCCCGCCTAGTGTGCATCACCCTTATGGAGCGTCCCCGGATTAGAATGCAAATCCTTTGAGAGAGAAGGCCAGGTAAGGACAGCATCAACAACCACACACACAGCAATGGCCACCCTTCACTGAGCAGCTCCCCTGAGCCAAGCATTTTCCGGAGCACACAGCCAAGAGCCACCTTTGATCCTTACCCAACGCTGAGCGATGGGAACAGTTTCCCTTTATACACATATGGAAACAGAAACTTCAGGCAGTCAGGAAAGTGTCCAGGGCCACCCGCCCTCCCCCCAGCACTGACACTCAGACTCACGTTCAAGTGGCCCCAAAGCCAATCCCGCCTAACCCCCACACTAGGCTGTCTGTCTTACTGGTCCCTGAAGTCTCTATCGTAGTGTGGAACCTACTTACGGAACGCTGGTATGACGAACGGAGGCCCCAAATGATCCCTTAACAAACACGGATCCCATGGGAGAGAAACAAAAAGACCCCACAACCAAAGAGGGGGTGCCATTAAGTTTAGAGGAATTCTGTTATTATATCGATCGGCCATGGTAATGTTTAATGACATTAAACATTTCAGTCCTGTTGATGGGATTACATTTAATTTTAAAGGCTTAAAACCACAAACAAAAATAATAATTCCATTAGTTGAAAATGGTAATAATCCTGGTGAGTATGAATTTTATTGCTATGGTAACTGTAAAGCTCAGAGATAATAAATAAAAAGTTCCCACGTGTGGTGGGAAGTACATTTTGTTGCCGATATACTCCATCAGGTATCATAATCCCATTAGTGGTTAAAAATTGTAATAATACCCCTGACAATAATTTTTATTGCAATACCTGTAAAACACAAAGATAAGAAATAATTTTGTCAACCAGAAAGTGGCGATAATAACTCAGCGGTATTAGTGAGAAGCCTGTGGTTTGGTTGCAGTGTGACAAGCATCTTGATTTGGGAGGTAACAACCGAAACAGGGACCCAAAAGCCCTTTTGAAGGTAAGCCATTGCTTTCTACCATTTCTATTGTCTTCGTGGCAAAGAAAGAATGTGCTCTTGAAGGTGGCTCTGCTGTTTTGTGAATCCGTCCTGGGGCTCAGTCTTCCAATTTGTGAAATGGGACCATGTGGGTTCTCTTTCAGTTTAGACTAATATTTTGGGATATAGCCATGCAGGACAGAATGCTGACCATGGCCACAGGGGCCTCTGACTTGGGGGAAGATAGGTGTGCACATAGCCACACACATGGGCTTGCCCATTGTTGGAAGGCAGCAGGAGTGAGGGGCAGAGAAGCCACCTCTGTGGAACTGGGTTTTAGGGCCCACCCAAAGCCCCCATGAGCAGCCTGGATGTAGGTGCCTTTCTTGAAAGGCTCATTTGGAAGCTGCATTCAGCCTCACATCTGCTCCTTGTCTGGCCGCAATGCCTCTGGAGAACACGGGTTCTTTTTCTCTTCTGTGCATCACATCTACCCCAGAACTGTCCTGCGCAGGGGATTCTGGGAGATGGCAGCTCCCGCCTCGGCTCTGCAGTGGAAGGAGAGGCATCAATACTGAGCTTGACTCAGACATCCAGCATTATTAGCAAGTTAACCATTTGAATAGAGCCATAAAGAGCATAAAGGCTCGGGGCTGGGGGAGGGGGGGCACAGCTGTTGGAGGGGCCTGAAGGACTTGGGATTCCAGGAAGGCTTCCTGGAAGAAGTGACACTTAACTTGAGAACCAGAGGATGAGAAAGACTTGGTCACATGAAGAGAACAATGAGGGGCTGAGGAAGGGAGAGGAGCAGGGAAAAGAATTCTGGGCAGTGGAAACAGCATGTGCCAAGTAGGGTTTTGATTTCCTTGTCCACCTCCGGGGAGCAGGACCCCTGTTTGTGGGCTGGGGGCAGGGGGTGGCACAAAGACGATCTGAATGTAGTGATGGAGTTTGCTCATGTCACTAAATGTCACCATCCTCAGACTTCACCACGGCATTTACCACTTTTTTTATGGAAAGTTTGCTGTGAACACAGCATCTCAGCACGACTGGAAGCCTGTCTCCTGTTCCTTAATTAATTTTCGACAGTCTTGTCATGTTTTTGACAATTACATCATTCTCTGGCCCTCATTAGGATTAAAGGTCATGAAGCCCTCCACAGCTCCTTCCCTGATGTCATACCCACATCCATCCACATAATCTAACTCTTGATTAGAAAAGTATTTAGGGGCGCCTGGATGGCTCAGTCGGTTGAGCATCCAACTATTTTTTTCTTTTAATGTTTATATATTTTTGAGAGACAAAGAGACAGAGTGCGAGCAGGAGAGAGGCAGAGAGAGAGGGAAACACAGGATCTAAAGCCAGTTCCAGGCTCTGAGGGGTCAGCTCAGAGGCCGACGTGGGGCTTGAACTCACAAACTGTCAGATCATGACCTGAGCCGAAGTCGGACGCTTAACTGACTGAGCCACCCAGCTGCTCCAGCATTTGACTCTGGAGCTCAGCTCGGTCATAGGACTGAGCCCTGCATCAGGCTCCACGCTGAGCGTGACTCCTGTTTAAGGTTGTCTCTCCCTCTCCCTCTGCCCCTCTCCCCTCCCCCCATATATATATAAATTTTAAAAGAAGAAAAATATTTAGAAGACAGAATAAAGAACACACGATATTTCCAGGGTGGTGTGGACAGCTGGGCAGGTGGAGCTCAGTTTTGAACAAGTGGATTTTGTAGTAAATCAGGGGCATCCAAATAGGGGTGACAAGTGACCATTTCTAGAATGGTCTGGAACCCAGCAGAGGGGGCTGGCCCACAGATACGGGCTTTGAAGACATGAGTACGGCTGGTAATTGAAGGCATGACAGTGGAGGGGACCGTAGACGGGGAAGCGCAGAGCCGTGGCATGGAGCTGGGAGGAATGTGGGCGTTTCCTACAGGTAACTACTGGCTAGAGGACATCAAAGTCAGAGGACAAGTGTCCCCAGCAGCAGGAGGAGGAGAGCCAGAACACCGCCGTTTTGTATCAAATAAGCCAATGCAAGGAGCGATTCTGAAAAAGGGGGGTCTGAAAAATAGCCCCATCAGAACCGACTGAGGAGGGGACAGGAACAGGGCACACCAGCAATCACGTGGAGAGGCGTGGCACCGAGGGGAAGCACAGGGTAGCAGCTAGAGGGGAGCGTGGGGTCAGGGTTGCCGTGGAGGTGATGGTCTTTCCAAACACGTCTGGGATTGGAGCATCTTTAAAAGATCCACAGTGGGGACGCCTGGGTGGCTCAGCCGGCTGAGTGTCTGGCTCTTGATCTCAGATCAGGTCTGGATCTCAGGATCCGTGGAGCCTACTTAAAAAAATAATAATAATAATAATTAATTAATTAATAATCCCCAAGAGCAAAATGCAGGAGAAAGAGCAAGCCACTAAAGCCAGACCTGGGACTGAGGAGAGGCAAGCCAGGTGCCTGGGGCATAAGCTTCGAGGAGGCGCTCACCCCTTACAGTGCCTGGCACCCACCCACCCCTCCCGCGCCCCACCGGAAGCTGGGTGTTACAAAAAACTTAATGCCTCCTAAGTTGCCTCTCCTGGAATATTCTGGGCCCTTAAAATATGAATGTGGAGGTCATCTGCGCAAGAACAGAAAGTGCATATGTTGTGGTGAGGATAGCGTAATATACAAACTTGCCAATCACTCGGTGCTACACCTGAAACTGATATAACATTGTGTGTCGACTATACTCAAATAAAACATTTTTTTAATTAATTAAAAATAAATTTTAAAAAAAGAACAGAAAATGCAGCTCAGGACGGTTGTCCCCGCGGAGCTAAGAGATCGGGTGGGTATGTGACAGAAGCACCTTGCAGGCTCTAAATCCTCAGCCCACCGTGCTCTGAGCCCAGCAATTCACCCAGAAGCCTTGGGTCTTGATTTGATCTCCTAAGTCCACTTTGTGGATTATTTATCCATTAATTGCTTTACTTGTCAACATTTATTTAATGCTTCTCATATGCCAGTCACTTTCATTTCCGTGATTGTACTCAAGCCTCAGACAATGTCGTGGAAAAGGTAGACATGACCATTTCCATTCTATAGATGTGAAGGCTGAGGCCTTCAGAAGTTAAAGTAAATAATCACATGGGGCGCCTGGGTGGCTTAGTTGGTTAAGCGTCCGACTTTCGCTTAGGTCATGATCTCGCGGTTCGTGGGTTCGAGCCCCGCGTCGGGCTCTGTGCTGACTGCCAGCTCAGAGCCTGGAGCCTGTTTCAGTCTGTGACTCCCTCTCTCTCTGACCCTCCCCTGCTCACGCTGTCTCTCTCTCTCTCTCTCCTAGAAATAAATAAAAAACATTAAAAAAAATTTTTTTAAATAAATAATCACCCAGGGGGCACCTGGGTGGCTCCGTCGTTCAGAGTCCGACTTTGGTTCAGGATATGATCTCAAGGTCCGTGGGTTTGAGCCCCGCATCAGGCTCTGTGCTGACAGCTCAGAGCCTGGAGGCTGCTTCAGATTCTGTGTCTCCCTCTTTCTCTGACCCTCCCCTGCTCACACACACACACGCTCTCTCTCTCTCTCTCAAAAATAAATAACGATTTAAAAAATTAAGGAAAAATATTAGAGAAGTTAAAGTAAATACCAAGATTTGCAAAGCTAGCAGGTGGCAGAGTTTTGATTCCAGCCAGATCTTCTGCCCCCCACCCCCCCTGCCCCGGGCTAGTCTGGTGACCTTTGCATCCCACTGCAGCAATCAGGTAAGGTGAACCCATCAAGGCTGAGAATCAGACTGCTAGTGAGTTCCAAACCAGGCACACATGCATGAACCAGGAAGACCAGACCAGGGGATCCACGGGCTTGTAGGAGCCAAAAGAGCAGGCTGCTGTTTCAAGATCATGGTGACAGAATTAGTGTCCTCAGGTGCAAAATTCAGGCAGTAATTCCTCCCTTGAAGGTTTGTTGTTTAGAGCCAAGTCCATTCGTGCAGTTCGTGCACTGCATAACTCTAGAAGGCACCATTCACAGTATCATCACAGATTTGAATATTTATTATTTTGAATTTGTGTATTTATTAGCTTTCCAGTGGGTGGCAGGAAAGTGCACAAAAGAATAGGCACCATTTTGGGGCGCCTGGGTGGTGCAGCCGGTTGAGTGTCCAACTCTTGGTTTCGGCTCCAGTCATGATCTCACAGTTCATGAGTTCGAGCCCGCACGGGGCGGGGCTCTGCACTGAAGGTGAGGAGCCTGCTTGGGATTCTGTCTCTGCCTCTCTCTTTCTGCCCCTCCCCCACTTGTGTCCCCTCCCTCTCTCACTCTCTCTTAAAAATAGATAAAAGAAAAAGGAAAAAAAAAAGAATAGGCACCATTTCCAAAATCAAACAAAAGTGCCGTGTGGGCCAGCAGCAGTGCTGGTGTGAGCCTTCCAAGGGATGGGTGTATTCGGTGATTGGCACAGAGGAGGCCCGTGAAAACTGCTAGCTTCCCAGCCCTTCCACAGCCCTGCGGGACCTGCTCACAGGGCCGTTCTGGAGATAAAACAGGATAATGGGTATTAAAGTGTTTTCTAGGCACTCGGGACCACCGTCAAGTGCAGGGAAAGAATACGTCAGTTAAGGATTGAGGGGAGGCGATCTACCCAGGGGACACTATATGCGTCCTCTGTCGGCCCGGCCGCGGTGGGGTCGGGGGGGAGGAGGTCAGCGGGACCCCTGTGCTGAGCAGAGGGGTCTGACGCTGGCCAAGGGGACAGGGCGGTGCAGGCCACCAGTGGCGTCCCTGGACCCTCACGTGGAAGCAATTTGCAGAGCTTGCGTGGTGACTTCCAAGGAGGGTGGGAGAGAAGGACACACCCCCCAGCCACAGCTGAGGGGGCAGAAAGAGGAGACGGACAGAGCGGGGGACCCATGAAGCGGTCAGACACTGGACAGACACTGGATGAGATCTAGGGGGAGCAAGGGGAGGCAGAGAGAGCAGGAGAGAGGCTGAGGGGGGTGGAGAAGAGAGAAAGACCTGAGAATGATGTGTGTGTCTGTGTATCTGTGTGTGTGTGTGTGTGTGTGTGTGACAGAGATAAGCAGACACGCATGCATGCACACACACACACACACACACACACTGGAAGGAAGGGGAGGGGTGTGGAGGGGGAGACAGGACAGGAGAGAATAAAATGCAGGCAGGACAGGACTCGCTTTGGGCTGTAGAGGGACGTTTGTTTGGGGGACTTCAAGTCTCAGCTCTGCAGCCTAGCTGTGCCTTCCTAGGCCGTTTCTTTTTCTCTTTTCTTTTTTTTTTTTTTTAACATTTATTTATTTTTAAGAGACAGAGAGAGACAGAGTGCAAGCAGGGGAGGGACAGAGAGAGAAGGAGACACAGAATTCAAAGCAGGCTCCAGGCTCTTGAGCTGTCAGCACAGAACCCGACATGGGGCTTGAACGCAGGAACTGTGAGATCATGACCTGAGCTGAAGTCGAAGACTTAACCGATTGAGCCACCCAGGCACCCCTGGGCCGTTTCTTTAACATCCCCTGCCTTGATTTCCCCATCCTGGCTTCCCACCCACACCACGGCTGTTGCAGGCGCTGGGAGATAATGAAGGTCAGCCTGGGGACTGCGGCAGACTGACGGAGGGTGCTGTAACGGGGTTGGTGACAGCTTGGCTGGGCGTGGGCCAGTCCTGGTGCCTATCTGTCGTGGGGCCCCGGAGAGGGACCAGCAAATTGGGAGGCTCTGTCTGCCTCCTCTCACTAAATGGCAAAGCCGGTTCTAGAATGTTTTTCTCTCTACCACTCCGAAGCTCTGACAGCCCGCTGATGCCCTCCCCAGGCCCTGCCCCCACCCCAGGTCTTTTTTGGGGCTTGGGGAGAGGTGACACAGCAGTAGATGTGGATTAGAAGCCCTCGAAGGCAGAGCAACGTGCGCCGCGTTTCTCCCTTCTGCTCTGAGTGTGAAAAGCCCATAAAACAGTTAGAGCCCCAGGCGGCGCTGCTGCCGGAGCAGGAGGGCGGGTGTCTGTGCTCCGTCAAGTGCAATCAGCGCTGAGATAAGGGCCCCTCTAGCAGCCGCGGGAGAAGATACGCAGCCCCATAAACCTGGGTCACCAGCAGGGCACGGGGTGAAAAGGCAAAGGGAGGAGCGGGGAGCACCCCACCCCTCCCTGCCCCGGAGAACGTCTCTGGCTGGAATTCTGACCTGGGGTGGGGAAAGGGGGGCTGCAGGCAGCTGGGCCAGTGGGCACCTTCTCTGGTTCCACCATGGAGCTTGGCCCAGACCTGGGGAAGGCGGCCCGTGGTCGGTTAACCGCGTTTCACCAACAACTGGGGTTGACATTAAGCCTGGAAACACAGATACCGGCAGATCATCGATCAAATAGCAAATCAGGTCTATCCTGGACCCACAACTCTGCCCCTGTGCCGTGCCTTTCCTCAAATGCTTAGCTCCATTTTATCCTAACCCCAGGGTAACAAGATGGAAAAGGTCCTCCACCAAGTCTCTTCCAGGGTGACTTCCAGAAAGACTCCTGGGAGCCTTCCGAGGGTGTTCGGTGCGAGCCCAAACTTCGGTCATCCTGAGAAGGAAAGGAAAGTGAGCAGCGCCTGCTGTCAGGGACTGGCATAGTATTGACACTCGGGATAAAATTCCCAGGAACTGAGGAACTGCGGTATCCAAGGCCAAGCCCTTTTGGGGCGAGAGATAAGCCAGGCAGGAGGCCAATGAGCTAACAGTTTCTTTTCGAGAATTGAGATGTGTCCTCTGCCATTACTTCCACCCCCTGGTTATCAATTACTTCGTCTGTAAAGTGAGGGGCTTGGATTTGATGACGCCTCTGCTCCTTATCTGATTCTATGATTCTCATCCAACTGCTTATCTACTGGAAGGAAGGGATATCTGTGGAGGAAGCAATTCCACCCAGTTAAAAGGTGGCATATCTTGACTTAAAGAGCACAAGTTTAGGAGACAGACTGGGGCAGGGCTGCCATGTATGTTTGTTCAGGTTGCACACTGCACAAAGGTGCTCAGTTGAGGCAGTGAGGGGGTTGCTGAAATACAGCCTAGGCTCAGCTCACTAAGCCGTGCACCCTAGTACAGGGCTTCATCTACCTGTAGGACGCATCTTCTTCTAATGTGCACAAATGTGCCATCTGAGCTAGTGGCAGCCTTGAACTTGAGAATTTTTTTGAACATTTATTCATTTTTGAGAGATAGAGAGAGACAGAGCACAATGGCACTGGAGCAGAGAGAGAGGGAGACACAGAATCTGAAGCAGGCTCCAGGCTCCGAGCTGTCAGCACAGAGTCCAATGTGGGGCTCCAACTCCCTGACAGTGAGATCATGTCCTGAGCCAAAGTCGGATGCTCAACCAACTGAGCCACCCAGGTGCCCTGAGAATTTTATTCTCTGTTTTGATACTTTCTAGCTCCATGACCTCAGGCAACTAGAAAACCTGAACTTCCGTGCTGTCATAACAGAAATTGGGACTGTCATGTTTTCCTGGCAGGAATGATGTGAGGCTGAATGAAGACTGTGTCTCCAGCACCCAGCACAGCCCCTGATGAATAGCAGGTGGTCAGCTGAGTTTCCTTCCCACCTCTTCCAACCTGAGTCACCCTGGGGGAAATGTTCACCAGAGTTCTGGTGTTGGAAATGACTGCCTTTTACTGGTAACTCTGCCCTTAGAGACCGTCTGCCGATGGAATTGTCCTGACCGGCCATTTTCATCCAGAACATTCAGCCGAGATAGGATGTTCAGCCTCCATAGTAGGGAAACTGAGACCAGATGGAAGTCCGGGTGAAGATATTACATGATCATTTTATGAGTGATTTTCATTTTTGCATGTGAAGCCAAGCATTCAGCAGGCAGCACCCTCTCCCTAATGGTTTCTGCATCTGGTTCCATTTACTCCTCAAGGATTCATGTCAGGCACCATTAGGCATTATCTAGTTACCTTACTCTCTTGAACTCCTTTGCTGTCTTTCCCAACAGTGGTGACAACCAATCACTAACAGCTTTCTTGGGGGGGGGGCGCATAATCACCCCATTTGGGAGCTGGAGAAGCACCAAGGCCAATTGGGAAGTACTTCGCAGCCCTGCACTTGCCTGCGATCACCCAGTGTGTTCTGATCAAGTCTTTAAATCGTGATCAACTCTTACCTTCAAGACTTCACCATCATAAGACTTTGGTCTCCTAGAATTTGGAGAGCGTGAATACATCTAGAAAAATCTGAAACCGCAGTTGTATGCATTGGGGACTGCTCCCAAGCCTTCAGTGGCTTCTCTATTTCCTATAGGAGTAATATAATTCATATAACTGGCCCGTGGCTCTATGCTCTGTGGACAAAGATGTGAAATGATGTTCTGCTTACCCCCTTAAGGAGTTTGCAGTCTGCTCAGGAGCAGTACAGGTGTGTGCAAAGGAGGCCGATAAGTACATCTGAAAAGAGTGAAGCTGTGGCGCCTGGGTGGCTCAGTTGGTTAAGTATCCGACTTTGGCTCAGGTCATGATCTCATGGTTCATGGGTTCGAGCCCCACATCAGGCTCTGTGCCTGCATCACATTCTGTGTCTCCCTCTTTCTCGGCCCTTCCCCTGCTTGCACTCTGTTTCTCTCTCTCTCTCTTTCAAAAATAAATAAACATTTTAAAAATTAAAAAAAGAAAGAAATGAGTGAAACAGTAGCCCCAGTAAATGCTGCAAGGCCACAGGGAGGGGAGAGACATGACACACGCATGGGGACTCACTGGCCTTTGACTGTGGAAGGTATTTATTCCAAACTGTCATTGTATAGATCTACATGAGAGTCTGAGAGGGAAATGAGTTATCCAAGGCTGCACAGGGAAGTTGAGGCAGAGCCAGGACTAGAATCCGGGACTCCTAAGTCTGCATTTGCGTTCTCTATTCCAGTGTTTCTTTCATACGGTTCTTAGTTTTTCAGTTCCCTTCTTTCTAGACCACATCCAGAGCCTGGCACTGTGAAAAGAACACCAGGACACTGCGAGAGGTGGCTGGCGACCTGAGTGTAAATCTTGGTCCTCTGCTATGTGACCTTGAGCAAGATACTTAACCTCTCTGAGTCTTCTTTCTTCTCCATTGTTCATCTGCCAGATTTCAGCTCTCTGAGGGCAGGGGCCGCATCTCATTTGTCCTCTGATGGCACTGGGGGGCTTTGAGAAGGAAAATAATGAGCAGGACCCCAAGCAAGAATATTCAGGCATCTAGAGCTTGGGAGACAAAACTGAGCAAGAAATAAAGGTTCAGAGGGTGTCTGCATGTTGATATTTTGGAATGGACAAGAGAAAGACAGGGAGGACAGACTGTCCTTCACCTCGCTGATACGTCCCCCAATCTAACTCCTAGTGACTGTGGAGAAAATGTCCGTTAAAAGGCGGAGGTGGCGAAAGATTTGGTCAGTGGAGTGCGTGGATCTCACCTGACCCCGTAACTGAAGAGGTAGTGGGTCCTGGCTCCCAGCAGCTGAGAAAGGGAAGCACAGGGGTGTTTCAGTCAGTCCCCACCTTTGCTGTCACCTGCAAGTCACTCCGCCTCTGTAAGCCTCAGTTTCCTCATCTGGGAAGTGGGGGTTTACTGACCCAGAGTTTATGGGAACGGTTTGATGAGGTGGGGGGAGGGGGTTACGGTCCAGGGAAGCACATGGCGGAAGGCACCACACGGGGCACGCTTCAGCTGTCAAACACTTCAGTCCGGGGACCCCAAGTCCCATCCATGAACTGCAGGCATCTGCAGTGCTAGGGCGCCCCGTAATGAGTTACTGCTGCTGTGCTAACCGGGCCTTTAAAAAAATTTTTTTTTTAATGTTTTTATTTATTTCTGGGAGAGAGAGAGAGAGAGACAGCGTGAGCAGGGGAGGGTCAGAGAGAGAGGGAGTCACAGACTGAAACAGGCTCCAGGCTCTGGGCTGGCTGGCAGTCAGCACAGAGCCCGACATGGGGCTCGAACCCACGAACCGCGAGATCATGACCTAAGCGAAAGTCGGACGCTTAACCGACTAAGCCACCCAGGCGCCCCTAACCGGGCCTTTTAAAGCCATTTGCTCATCTTTGTCCCATCCCCCAACAGGTGGCGAGGCTGAGCCCCGCATGTTCCAAACGTGCAGAGAACGGAGAACAGGATGGTTTAGGAGACAGGCTGAGGTGTGGCTGATTAAAAAGAGCCGTAGACGGGGACCTGTCTCTCCCAAGAGCCCAGGGATTCTGGGAATCAACATTCAGCCATCAGCAAATACTCCAGGAAAAGTGAGTCAAAATCCTGTCTCCAGAGGCCAGTGAGGCCTTGGCTCTGGCGGGGAATAAGGCAGGCAGGTAAATGGAAAGTCACAGCCCGCAGGGAAAGGTGTCACAAGAGCAGGGCCTCCAGGGGCGACGGCAGCGCCTTGGGTGGTCACCGGGACACAGAGGAGGGCCACCTGCGCCAGGCATTGAGGGGCGAGTAGGAGCGCCTCTGTGGGGAAGCCACATTCAAGCAGAAGGCAGTGCTCGAACCAGGTCCGGGGGCGGGAGGCTAGGACAGAAACCGAGCCGCCCTTGGTTCTCCCACCAGAGAGCCTTACAGCCAGTGGCCAGGCCACAGCCAGCTCCGGGCCCCTTGCCGGGGAGAGCAGCCAATGGTCAGCTGCACCCACCGCCCAGCTGACTCCAGACCTCAGGCATCGCCCCGCCCAAGCCTCTCATGTTGGACACAGGCACTCACCCCACCTGCCAGTCACCCTGCCCTTCCTTCCAGGTGAGCCCAAGGAAACACCTCTTCCGTGAAGCCCTCCCTGCCTCCACCAGTAAACACGCTCAGACCTCTATTACGGAACTCAGTGCATTAGAATCGCAGTGTATAGGTCCCAGAAGGTATGCAATCGATAATAGCACTAACAGTTTGTGGCCATTTACTAGTGGCAGCCATTGTCCTTGGGGCCAGGCTGTAAGTAAGGCCACCATCACCCTCACTCACCCACTGCAGCCGCACAAAACCCAATGAGATAGTGCTACTGTCATCCCCATTTTACAGATGAAGGAACTGAGGCTCTAAGACAGGACATGGCTGACCTGCAGGGCCCTGTCAGGGCCAGATTCCAACTGTCTGCCCCCAAGGCCTGGGTCTTCACCACTGAGCGTCGTGCTTTGATAGGTGATTAATGTGAACGGGGTTGGGTCAGACTGGGTTAGTGCTGTCTAATAATAGACGGAACAGAGCCGTCTGTGTATGCAAATGTGAAGAAGAAAATTATAGGAAAAGACAATTGGATTGTGGGAGGAGGCTTGCTGGGGAGGCCACTCTGAAAAGAGGGGAGAGCTGGGCCCTAAGATCAGGAGGCACTGCTCAGGAAGGTTCACTGTGCACCTGCCCCACGCACAGCACCTGGTAACCGCTCGCTGAACTTGAACTTGAACTTGAACTGGAATCAGGAAGGCTTCCTGGGTAGCTAGAGTGTAAACCGCACAGCACAGGAGAAGGCCCGGAAGGGTAGGCTGGGGTCAGTCAGGAAGGCTCTGGAACACCCAGCCAAGGGTTTGACGTTAACCCGAGGCCAGAAAGAAAGCCACCGGAGGCCTCTGAGGAGAGCTCTTCGTTGGGAAAGGACACTTCCGGTTGGTTTCTGGGTTGGCTCACGGGAAAGGGGAGTCTGGCTCCTAATGAGAGGCTGTGTGGGCAGAGAGCACCCCCGCGCAGGGCAGGGCGCCACTCACGAGTCATCCAAGACGGAGCTCCGGTCGGCCATGTGTGCAGAGGGCAGGATTGGGTCCCCTCCTCACATCTGCAGGGCGGGGGGGCGAGAGTTCAAACGGAGGCCTGCGTGGCATACCCGGTACCATCCGGATTCCAGGCCAGGCCTGAGGCCAGCGCAGGCTCTTGGTCCCAGCACCCCTTCCACGCAGCTGGCTGGCGAGAAGGCTGCGAGGGTGCTCACAGCCCAGTCATTGAGATTCACAGAAGAAAGACCGTGAACCCGGTTTGGGCTTCAGGACGGGAGCCCATCCTCCCATGCGCATTATCGGAAAAGTCCTGACCTCAGGGACTGGAGCTCAGGGATCACTTGCTGGGTATCTGCCCAGTGGTGAAAGATTCCGGTCATTTCCCACCGGCTTGCTCTTTCTCTGCAGGCTCCCTGAGAGTGAGAGAAGTGTAAGATAGTCAACTGCAGTACCCAGACCTCCCTCCCCCCCATAATCCTGTCCACACTGTAGGGACGTTTGGGCAGGACTGGAGTTCCCTCCGAGAGCCACAGGAGTGTTGGAGCTCCAGGATTCTGCTGGCTTTCCCAGTCGCCCTCACAGCGGGCTGCAATGGATGGAGTGGAAAGTAGGTCCATCCCTTCCCAGCCATGGTGGTGCAGTAGGTACTGTGCCCTCGCCATGCTTCCTCTCCTTCGTCCACTCAGCCGGAAGAGGACCCCCAGGTGGTCCAGGGTTGGACAGAAGGGGCATGGAGCTCTCTGTGCATCATTTGTGGGAGAGATGCCTGGCTTCGCTGCCCAGCCCTCACCAACTCGTTCCATGAGTGAAAAATAAACTATTAGGTTGAGCTGAGCTCGGCGATTGTTATGCCCGCTAATGAGCGTTGCTCTGCCGGACGTGGAGCTGCTGGAATAGTCAGGGTATGAGATGGCAATGTTAATGCAATGGCAGGAATGGAGTGGATGTGAGAAAGAGCTGGGGGGTAGGGCAGGCAGAAGTGCCAGAAGCGAGTGAGAGAACGAGCCATGTCCCTACATCGGTCTAATGCAAGGTAGACACTAAGAGGAGCCCCAATATGGGAGCACACACACTTTGGGATCCTGGGAACGTGAGCCATCAACAGCTAGCAGTCACAGAGGACATCAGGGGGAGAGTAACAGAAGGAAAAAGAACATTCCTCAGTCTGATAATCCCCAGTGAGGGGGAGCCCAGTGAGGAGACTGATTAAGGGCCATTCTGGCATCCCCGTGGGAAAGAGATGAAGGCGCCCCAGCTTCTGTCCATGGACAGACTTGGGGCTGGCCACCTGGATTGCTCCAAGAAACAGATGTGTTTGGTCCTGGTCTGGGTCTGTCCATCCTGGCTGTGAGGGACAGGTCGGTTTCCTTTCTCTGGGCCTCAGTTTCCTCTATGTAAAATGAGGAGGTCAGTTTGATCTAAGTATTAGGACAATTATATTGACATTAGGGAAAATGCAAGCAAAATGTGTAATGGAATCGTGAGGGCTGGGGCAGGGGATGAAGGGGCAGCCACATCAGGGGAGACCACTTCTGATGTGCGAACACATTCAGGACGCCTCTCTCGTTTCTGTCTCTTGTCTCTGTTTCTTTTCCCAGTGCCTTGTACGGCCAAGTCATTTCACCTATCAACAAACCTGTACAAAGACAATTCCAGCCTTCTTGAGAGGTCACCTCCAGGGGGAGCTGGAAAAGCTTTTGCCGGGCTCTGCCCAGGCTTAGTTACCGGGTGATCTCAGGTGGGAGATTCACCTGTGCCAGGAAGGGTCGAATCACAAAATCAGGGTGGGAGGGGCCTTGGGGATGGCAGCAGATATAAATCCAAGGGATTCAGAGCTTCCCCAGTGTGCATCTTTGCTGGTGCTCTCTCCTGGTAACTGTCCCCCTTCCACAAGCTGGCCAGGAAGCCTATAAAGTGGGTATCATAATCATGCCTGCCTCATAGAGTGTTTGTGAGGCCCAGACAGTCAGGGACACTGATCGGCACACACACAAAAGGGCTATGGCAGTGTTAGGCCCTGACGTTGTTTGGTGGCCATTGTGGAAATGGCCTTCTTCACTCGTCTCTGTGTCTTGAAGATCATTCTAGGTTAGTATTACAGGTTCACCTCAGTCATTTTACCTGCTGTCTAGTATTCCACTGTATGGATTTCTATCATTTAGTTAGCCATTCCCCTTTCAATGGACACTCAGGTTAGGTCCAAATGTTAACTTTTAGAAACAGTGAGGTGGGCATCCTGATATGAGCCATACCTTTATCCCGTTAAACACTCTCAGCAACCCGGGAGATCAATGATTGCTTATGGGCTCTGGAGGTGGGGAGACCAAGGCTAGCATGGCCAAAGGGCAGAGCCAGGATCTGGCCCCAAGTCAGTCTGTCTGCAGAGCCCATGCTTTGTCCCCCATTTCAGGCTGCTTCCTCTGTCTCACCAGTGGTGCCCCCTCCAAGCATCCTTGAATTTCCAGTGGACATTCCCCTCCTCCACCTCACATAAGTGTGAATGGACCTTTGTCCCAACGAGGTTACGGGCCTTCGCCCCCAACCCCTGGCTACCGGGGTCAACCTTTCAAAGAAAGAAAAGAGGAGGCAGGCCTCCAAAGGAGCAAGTCATTTGAAAGCCATGCTGGATTGTCTGTTTCCAGATCACCACCCTCACCCTCCCTCCCAAAGCCCCCTCTGCAAAGGAGAACATGGAGCACATTTTCTAGAATCTTCTAACCTGTGTGGTTCTGGGTTGGACCCTGCCAGTGAGGAACTGGCATGAAACTCGGTATGCAGAAGTGAAGGGGAAGCATCTCTCTCAGGGAGCAGTAGCTTCTGGGAACCACTGGCTCTGGCGGCCCAACCAAGGTGGTGGGGAAGGGCTTTTAGAGCCATCCCATATATTGTGCAGTTTCTCGGTTGGCTTGGGAGAACCACCTCTTTGGTGCTTCAGGCGGGGGTCCCTGGCCACATCGACGTCCCTGGATTTTGTTGGCAGCTTCTCTGACCTCTGACACCCCAGCTCTTCCAACAGGGTGTACGCCCTCGCTCCTGCAGTTAACCGTCATGCCTGGACACACAGAGGGTGCTTCTGTTTTCCTGACCAGACAGACCAACATCAAGCTAATGTCCAAAGAGAACATCGACTTTTGATTGCACTATTGATTTTCAAAAAGTGTTAACATTTTAGAAAGATTTCTTGAGGTACCATTAATTTCCCAGAAGCGCTATGATCCAGAAATGAGCTGCATCTTCACTGCACATCAAAAAGCATGTGAGGCTCTGGGGCCAGACTTGCTAGTACCATGACTGTGCTTTCTCCAACAAGTACCATCTCCAGATCATTTGGTTGGGGGTTTTTTAATATTTATATTTTTTTAATTTTTAGAGAGAAAGTGCTTGTGTGTGTGCACACACATGAGCAGGGGAGGGGCAGAGAGAGTGAGAGACAGAATCCCAAGCAGGCTCCGTGCTCAGCACAGAGCCCGACAGGGGGCTCCATCTCACGACCCTGAGATCATGACCTGAGCTGAAATCAAGAGTCGGTTGCTTAACCGACTGAGCTATGAAGTGCCCCCTTTTTATTCATTTTTCTTTTATTTTAGAGAGAGAGAGAATTTTAAGCAGGATTATGACCTAAACTGAAATCAAGAGTCGGATGCTTAACCAACTGAGCCCCCTAGTCGCCCCATTTTTTCTTTGGGATCCTATTTTGTGGAAGCAGAGAGAAGCATAACCTGACCCCTCTTCAGAGAATGCAGGAGAAGGGAAAGGCGAGATGAAGACAGGAGGGAAGACCAGACTTGCCCCAACCAGACAGCCACCCTCCACCTGGCTTTGCCTGGTGAGGCCCAGACAACAGACCACGTTTCCTGCAAACAGCCCCTTCTCCCATGAACCACTCATTTTATCCCAGTAGGCATGGCACTCCTAATAAATGGCTCCCAAAAAGATACTCCCATCAAATTCCTGGAACATGGAACAGGAGTATCACCTTATTTGGAAAAGGGGTCTTTACAAATGATAGGAAGCCAAGAATCTTAAGAAGAGGACCTTCTTTGATCAAGGACGAAGATAGTCCTGGATTACCCTGGACAAGCGTCCTCATAGGAGAAGCAGAGGGAGATGGGAGACAGAGACAAAGAAGAGAGGGCCCCGTAGAGACAGAGGAACCCCGAAGATTTCCAGCTGCCATCAGACTCCGGGAGGGTGGCATGGAATGCATTCTCTCCCAGAGATTCTGGAGGGAGCACGGCCCTGCCCACACTTTGATGTCAAACTTCCAGCCTCTAGAACTACAGAATAAGTTTCTGTCGTTCTAAGCTGCAAGGTTTGAGTCATTTGTCACAGCTGCCTTAGGAAACTGATACAGTAGCACGGACCCAAGACCCTCAGGGAGCCTCCACCAGTGATCTTCAGTCTCCTCTCCCCAGAGAGCGTTCCAGGCAGCCTTAGGCAGGAGCGGGGTGCAGCAAGCAGGCCAGGTTCCAGAGCTGCTGTCCCACGGGCACCAGAGCAACCACTCACAATCTGCCCTACACATGGAGCACCTAGGCGAGAGTCCAAGTTGGGGGGTTGGGGGGGCAGGGGGGGATGTTCTTGAGCCACACCTCTCATCTTGTCTCATCATCTTCCAGTTTTCTCAAACAGAGGAAGTGACTTGTCACCGGTCATACAAGACAGTAACTGAGCTGCGACAAGAACGAGGGTCTCTGGGCTTTCCACGGTGGCACTCAACACCACACCGCACCCCTCCACAGCAGCGAGGACCTGGAGCTGGAAGCCCTGGAGGAGGCTCTGTCGCTCAATTCAATGATCAGAAGATTGTAACCTGGGTGAGAAGGAACCGAGGCATCTAGTGATCGGCTGCTACAGCCCCTTCCCCGTGACCAAGGTCTCCCCTCTGACAGGCCGTGCACCCAGCTAATCTGCTGCTCTCAAAACTAGGTGAGCAAGAAAAATGGAAACTGAGGAAGCCATTGACATGCACAGGCAGCTCTAGACTCACACACTTCCTGAGCTGGGCTCCCTGAAACCACCTCTCAGAGGGAGATGAGCCCGAAGGCTGCTTCTGGGCCTTTCAGGAATGGTGCCAGTTAAAAACCGTGGGATGGGGCTCCTGGGTGGCCCAGTCAGTTAAGCGTCCAACTCTTGGTTTCGGCTCAGGTCATGATCTCATGGTTTCCTGACTTTGAGCCCCGCATCCAGCTCTGTGCTGACACTATGGAGCCTGCTTGGGATTCTCTTCCTCTCTCTTTGCCCCTCCCCGACTTGTGCTGTCTCTCTCTCACACAAAATAAATAAATAAACTTCAAAAAATTCTTTAAAAAAAAAACACACAAAAAAAGAAAGTGTGGGTCACAGGGCTGGTCAGAGAGAAAAGTTGAGCTCAGCTGCTCCTGCTCATTGCTACAGAGCTAGAACCGCCATTTAAAATGGCCCCAAACTATATCTCTAAATGGACCAGTCACTGGATACAGGTGACCCCGGCAAGAGTACAGGATCTAGCAATAAGGTCATTCCCTTCAGTTGAGGGCAGTGCCCATTGAAGCCACCAGCAGGCTCCAATCCCAACAGCCAGGAGAGAGAGATGAGTTCCTTGAGCCTGAAGGGGACAGGCTAGTCTACCACACACATTCCCCACCATCACCACCCCCACCTCCACGTCTGATAGAAAATGATGTCTGAAGGACTTGGAGAGAAGCCACAGTCAGAAGAATACTATTGACGTTTGATCACAGGACAAACATCCCTAGGATTTAATAAGCTATCAGAGGGGCTCCTGGGTGGCTCAGTCAGTTAAGCATCCGACTTCAGATAGGGTCATGATCTCACAGATTGTGGGTTCGAGCCCCGCATCGGGCTCTGTGCTGACAGCCAGCTCAGAGCCTGGAGCCTGCTTCAGATTCTGTATCTCCCTCTCTCTCTCTGACCCTCCCCTGCTCACGCTCTCTCTCTCTCTCTCAAAAATAAATAAAACATTTAAAAAAGAAAAGAACCTTTAAAAAAAAATAATAATAATAATAAGCTCTCAGAGTTGGAAGGAGCCTTAGCGTTCATTTACCAGCGAGTCAAATGCGTGGCCTCGATACCGCAGCTCTCCAGCCCCAGACCGTGGCAGACATCACTAATCAATCACAGCCTCCTTCCTTCGAAGATCCAGCGTAGCCTCCGAGTGCTCCTTAATGGGAGCATCAGGCAGCCAGTACTAATCAATCACTGATCTGCAAGATGGAGCCCGTCCCGCTCACCTCACAGAGCAGGCCCTGCTTAGAGGGGCGGCTTACAGCAGGTAGAGGCAGAGCTGGGGTGGCGACCAGCAGAGCCCCCTCCCTGCGGCGCTCGGGCCAGCAGTGCCCGTCTCGGGGCATTTGTCCAGAGAACAGCCGCTGCCGGGCGCCCGGTCGGTGCTGAATCCCTGTCCCACCGAGCCAGGCCAGCGGCAGGGCGCTGCTTGCTCTGCCAGCCGCTGGGACACGGCCCCCTCCTCCGGCAGCCCTGCGGGGAGAAGGCGTGGGTGTGTGTGCACCAGCGGCCCTCCCCAAGCATCACGGGCTGGCTAACCCTAATCCTGATTGCATCAGCGAGCCTTTCCCTGACTGGAGAGAAAAGAACTTCGCGTGCACAAAAAAGCGGGGAGGACACCCAAACACGTGGTCACCGACGTGCTACTCTTTGTCACCTCCATGATGGGTTGAGATTGCAGCCCATGCGGCTGCCGGGCGCCCCTCGCCGAACCGCCAGGAGCTGGCGGGTGCTCAGAGGGGACGAGTGACAAGCCCAAGGACACCCACAGAGTCCCCTCCCCCCCATCCAACCCAGGACCCCTGAAAAGCGAGTGAGTCTTTTCCTGCCGCAGTCCGCTGCCTCCCAAACAGGGCCACAGCGGGGCACCAGGGACCCGGTGATTTGCTCGGGCTGGTCTGGCTTCCTGCTGCAGAGCCGGCGCTCAGAGCTCTGTCTCCCCCTCGTGGCCAGACCAGAGATGCGCCCAGAACGATGCTGTCCGAAGTCCGGAACGGAGGGGACAAAGCGAAGAAGCCAAGAAGCGCGAGGAAGACGCCCAAGCATGCTCTAAGTCACCGTCAATTTCCTCTTTTAGAGGCTCTTGGTCCAGTTTTGACCGCATCGTAGTCCCGGAAGGGACCTGGCACCCCACATGGGCTGAATTGTCACCCTACCAAAATTCATGCGAGGAAGTCCTAACCCCTAGTAACTCACAATGTGACTGTATTTGGAAAAAGGGTCTTTAAAGAGGCGATTAAGTTAAAATGAGGTCATTAGGGTGGGTCCTAATCTGACCTGACTGGTGTCCTCATCAGAAGAGGAAATCAGGACACAGATGCACACAGAGGGAAGAAAGACCATGTGAGGACACAGGGAGAAGACACTCCGAGGAAATAATCCCCCAGCACCTCGATCTCACTTCCAGCCTCCAGAACTATGAGGAAACACATGTCTGTTGTTTACGCCACACAGTCTGTGATAGTTTGTGACACCATGCCCGTCCTAGCAAACTATACAGACAACCCACCCCCAGCCTCCCTTCTCTTCTGGCCTCCATTTCTGCTTCTCTCCTCCCTTGTCTTTTTCTTTCCCCATCAGAGACAATAACCCCTTGGTCACTCATTCTGCAAATGTTTAGTGAGCATGACAATGCATTTGGTTCTGGGAGACAGAGAAATGAATAAAAACTCTTATTCATTCAGGGCACCTGGGTGGCTCAGTTGGTTAAGCATCTGACTCTTGATTTCAGCTCAGGCAGGTCATGATCTCGCAGTCATGAGTCTGAGCCCCATGTCAGCTCCACACTGACAGCATGGAGTCTGCACAGGATTCTCTCTCTCTCTCTGCCTCTCCCCTGCTCATGTGCTCTCTCTCTCTCTCTCTCTCTCAAAATAAACAAACATTTAACAAAACACTCTTATTCATTTGACAAATATTCATTGAGCACCTATTAAGGGCCAGGCTCTGTTCCAGGCTACAGGTTATGATGAAACACAGGACAGAAGCAATCCTGCATTCAAGGTGCAGATAGTACGGTCAGGGAGACTGGCACAGAAATGGCCTCCGCCAACTTCTAAGGGCAAATTCTTTTTTTTTTAAATATTTTTTAACGTTTATTCATTTTTGAGAGACAGAGACAGAGCATGAGCTGGGGAGGAGCAGAGAGAGACACACACACAGAATCCGAAGCAGGCTCCAGGCTCTGAGCTTGCTGTCAGCACAGAGCCTGACACGGGGCTCGAACCCACGAACCGTGAGATCATGACCTGAGCTGAAGTCGGACGCTTAACCGACTGAGCCACCCAGGCGCCCCTCTAAGGGCAAATTCTAAAAGGAGTCTGCCCCGGGCGCCTGGCTGCTCAGAGGAAGAAGTCACAAAGTCCCAGGAGAGTAGAAAGGAGAGGGCCCAGGAAGCCAGGAGGGAGACGTGGTGCTTGTATTAAGCCGGGAAGGATAAGGAGGAAGTCTCTCTCCCTCTCCCTCTCCCTGCCCCTCTCCCTCTCCCTGCCCCTCTCCCTCTCCCTGCCCCTCTCCCTCTCCCTGCCCCTCTCCCTCTCCCTCCCCCTCTCCCTCTCCCTCCCCCTCTCCAGAAAAGCATCCATCACTAAGCAAGTCTTAGTGGACACTTGCTGACCACATGAGCAATGACACACTAAAGGAAGCCTTTCTCGATGGATGGACGGAAGGGGGGACTGGGGCAGGGGACCAACAGGCAGGGACAGAAAGAAGAAAAAGAAAAGAAACTTGCCCCAGAGGTGGAAGCCCTCCCAAGCTGACATCTTCTCTGATCGGAAAGTTAATTACAGTATTTGGATGTTTTATTTTCCATCCTGCTTAATAATTACAACAGAACCCAAAGTGTGCGGATAACACTGCATCGTTATAAAATGAGATTTAATTATACTCCCAACTCACAGGAATTAACAGGCTTCGAAGAAAACGCATGCTTTTAACACGGGCATTTGGCAAAGCAGATTCTCCTTCTTGGTTCTTCCAGCCCCTCGGAGGCAGGAGGCGCAGGGCCGAGTCGGCGGCTCGTCCCCCCATCACGGGAGTGTGTGTGCGTGGGGGCGCACGTGCCCGCCATGTCCTCGGAAGCAGTCTGGCTGGTCCTCCTGGGTTTGGGGGTGCTCCCAGCACTGCAGATCGATTCATTCAGCGTCTCTTCACGCAACAGAAATGTATCAAGCGCCTACTATGTGCCAGGCATCGATCGGGCCTTGGGGAGAAAAGGTGGGCGAGGCAGGCGAGGTCCCTTCTTGAAGAGAGACCAGTGTTCAAACCAGGGAGATCAGTCCAACAGACAAGAGGAATATCAGATGGTGAGAAGGGCTCTGCAGAGAATTTAAATCAGGTGTTGGGCCAAAGGAGGGGGCTCCGGATACTTTCGACCTGGTGGCCCGCCTAGACAGGCTCCCTGAGGAGGTAACGTCTTCACAGAGGTCTAAATGAAAAGAAAGAACCAGCCACACAAAGAGCAGACTCAAGGAACAGCAGTGCAAAGATCCTAAGACAAGAATGGGGTGCAGGAGGGGCGCCTGGGTAGCTCAGTCAGTTAAGCGTCCGACTTCGGCTCAGGTCATGATCTCATGGTTTGTGGGTTCGAGCCCCACGTCGGGCTCTGTGCTGACAGCTAGCTCAGATCCTGGAGCCTGTTTCGGAGTCTGTGCCTCCCTCTCTCTCTGACCCTCCCCTGCTCACACTGTCTCTCTCTCTCAGAAATAAATTAAACAAAAACGTTTAAAAATAAAAGAATGGGGTGCAGGGGCTGGGAGGGCGTGGGTAACAGCAAGAAGCAGCCAAAGAGGGAGCGAGAGCAGGATTTGCAGAGATAGCAACACAGCAGATGAACCTTAGAGATGCGCATGAGGAACTGAACTTCATTTTAAGGGCCAAGGGATGCCATTGAAGGATTTAAGGGGAGAGTGGTGAGATGGAGTCATAAACTGATTTTTTTTTTAACTGTAAAAACTGCCTCTGGCTGCTGTGTAGAGAATGGACCGTACGACATGAATGGGAGCTGGATGAATGGCACGGGGACCTCTGTGGCCAAGATGATGTTGGTATCCGTGTCTGTCTATCCTGCTCCAAAAAATTACTCTTAATCTCTCAATGCCCCCAAATCCCCAGTCATATCTCATTTGTACAGCACTCTGCAGCTTAGAAGGTACTTTCGCGTTATAATGATGTGATTTTGATCCTAATAACAAATGCCAGAGACCAGTACTGTCATCCCTTCCTCACAGACGAGGAGACTAGGGCTCAGAGAGGTTGAGCGATCTGTCCAAGGTCACACAAGTAGTTAGTGGCAGATGCAGGAAGAATATCACCCCGTGATGACAGCAATAGCTTGCACGGGCGGGGGGACGGGGGACAGAGTGAGAGAGCAATGTCTAGACCTGCAATGCCCAGTGACAAGTTTTTTGACAAAAAGCCAGAACTTTTACAAGCCTAGTGAGCCTAACCTCATCCTTCAAAGAAATCCCTAGTGTGACCAGACACTCATTCTAACAGGCGCATGGAGCAAGATGTTTCTGGAGACGGGGGGAGGGGAGCGGGCAGATGGACACAGGCTTTGGGGCCCAAGGCCTTCAAATGGGATTCCTAGTCGGCTGTTTCCCACCTGGGCCACCTAGACCCTCCATCGACGTCTCTTCAGCCACAAGCAGAATTAACCCGGCTTCAATGATGGCTTCAGGGCCTGGGGCCTTTGAGTCTCCAGGAGGGGAATCTTTGTTCTTAGGGTTAGTTTGGATCTTTTGGAAACACAGCAGAGCTGCCGGAACTTGGGGGACGTGTCTGTGCGGAGGCAGGGCCCCGCAAGCCCAGGACATTGTTCGGTCTTGCTCAAAGCCTGGCCCTCTCTGAGACTCCGCGGGAGGGGCCCACCGTCCCACATTGGCCTCCGCCCAGGCAATACCGCCCCCTAGCGGCTGCTCTCTCCTCTCCAGCACAGGCTCACAGGGCGCACAAGGCAGTTTCGTGCGCCCATCACTCTGGGCTTCTGGGTAAAATGTATGTTCTGACTCAGCAGGTGGGGATGGGGCCCGAGACTCTGCATTCCGAAGGAACCCCCAGGAGATGCTGATGCCAGCGGTCCCCAGACCCCACTTGGGAAGACAAGAAAAATGACATTCCTGAGCACGGCGGAGAAGCAAGCCAGCAGGGGCTCACCTATGATGAGGTGGTCCGTGGCCCCACTGTGCACCGTCCCCACCGCGGTCTGAGCCGAAGGAATAGGCGTGGACTGGGTTACGCATGAGGAAACACTTTCTGGCGTTACCCAGAAAGCTGCACAGGTGGGGACAGTGCCCACAAACCGCCGGCCACAGGGCCAGGTACTGGAGACCTGAAGACAAGGAGCTCAGAGCCACAGGGCAGTCGTGGTCCCCAGAGGGAAAAGCTCATTTCTTACACCCTTTTTTTTTTTTAATTTGAGATAGAGAGTGCGCACAGAGCGGGGGGGGGGGGAGAGAGAGAGAGAGAGAGAGAGAGAGAGAGAGAGAGAATCTTAAGCAGGCCCCACGCTCAGTGCAGAGCCCAATGTGGGATTCAATCCCACGACCCTGGGATCATAACCTGAGCGGAAATCAAGAGTCTGAGGCTCAACTGACTGAGCCACCCAGGCGCCCCATTTTTCTTCTCGCTCTTAAGAACAGTGACTATTCCCAGGAAATCCAGCAGAAGCCAGGAGAGCGATGGAAGGGCAGAGGGGTCACTGGATTCAAAGTTCCAACACCAGGCTCACCTGACCACAAGCAAATGAATCCTCCTATCTTAGCCTTAGCTTCTGAAAAACAAATAAGGAGTGGGGGACACCGGTTGGGATCAAAAAATTTTCCCGTAATTAGATCTGAAGATTCATAAGAAACTGTGGACACAGGGGTGCCTGGGTGGCTTAGTTGGTTAAGCGTCCGGCTTTCGCTTAGGTCATGATCTCGCTGTTCGTGGGTTCGAGCCCCGCGTCGGGCTCTGTGCTGACAGCCAGCTCAGAGCCTGGAGCCTGTTTCAGTCTGTGACTCCCTCTCTCTCTGACCCTTCCCTGCTCACGCTGTCTCTCTCTCTCTCCTAGAAATAAATAAAAATATTTAAAAAAGAAAAAGAAAAGAAAAGAAACTGTGGACACAGAGGTTAAGCAGCCAGACAACTGGACTGCCTGGGTCTGCACTTTCGTCTCTGCCACGCACTGGCTCTGTGACGTTGGGAAAGCTACTTAACCTCTCTGTTCCTCAGTTTCCTTATCTGTAAAGAAAAGAAATGAGGGTAGTACCTACTACCTAAGGTTCTCGGAAGGAATAAGCGAACCGATAGATAAAATACCACCTGGCCCTTTGTAACTGCCACATGAGTCTTCGCTACTATTATAATGTGCTGTGCTCCTAAGTCCTTATCAGTCCTTTGAAAACCTCATTAAGTGAGGCTGACTGAGAAGAATTTTAAAATGGTGAAGATTCTAAATTAGGAGGACTTCGAACGCCAGGCAGTTTTAAAGTGCCAGGCACACTTTCTCTGCCCCCTTTTTTTCTGGCCACAGAGCAATTTTTCAGGGTCAGCCCCATCCTCAACAGGCCTGAACGACTCCCCGCCCCCATCCCTTTTCTAGGGCCCCCAGGTGGCCAAGCTTTGGCCAATCGGAGCACTCCTTCCACTGGGCTCAGTGATTGGCTCAGGAATGGGCACATGACCTGGGACCGGGCCAATCCGCAGAATCCCTGGGGCTGTTGCCGGAGGGAGCGGGAAAGAGACGCCTGCTTTTCTCCGGAATCAATGACTGGGAAGAAATAAAGACCTAGGGCTACCTTGGTCATCTTAGCTGCTGCAGACAGGGAGCCTGCCTGAGAAAGGGCCAGTGCAGAAGACGCCTGAGCCAAAAGATGGAAAGAGAGCTCTGGGGGCAGCCTCTGAATTCCTGACCCAAGCACCCCGGACTCCAGACACCCAAACTTCTGAGTTCTATGGGCCCAATAATTTCTTTTTTATTTCTTAAGCTAGAATCAGTTGGGCTTCACCGGGAACTTTACTAAGGAGTCCTGTGGGAGGTATTACGGCACATCTGTCCTCTGTGCTGTGATGCCCTGATCTAAAGTGTCTTTCTTGGGGAGCCTGGGTGGCTCAGTCGGTTGGGCGTCGGACTCTTGATCTGGGCCCAGATCATGATCTCACGGTTCATGTGTTCGAGGCCCACATTTGGGCCCTATGCTGTCTGCTTGGGATTCTCCCTCCCTCCCTCTCTCTCTCTCTCTCTCTCTGCCCCTACCTGGCTCGTGTTTGCTCTCTATCAAAATAAGTACATAAATAAGTGGAGAAGGAGGAATGCCCATCACCACAATACACCAGGGGTATGAGTGTGCCATTCTACAGATGGGGAAAGTGAAGACACTATCACATCAAGGTCACACGGGTGATAGAACCTGAATAAACCGGTTCTATCCAGCTCTGAAGGCCTTGCTAGCTACATTAGCCCACACTGCCTTCTCTGAACCCTCCACCCTCCCCGCTCCCCGCCCACCCCCCCCGGAGGAATTAATTCCTCAGCAGAAAACATTGATGTCGAATGTCTACTGGTGATTCTGGAGGAACAGGTTAGAAATGCAAATTCTAGGCTCGTACCCAGAACCTCCTGGATCCAAAACCCTGGGGTGGGGCCACGAATCTGATTTAACAAGCCATCCAGGAGATTCCGAGGGACACCAAAGTACAGGCACGTCTGCCAAAAGTGAGTCAATCAGCTTCACTTGAGGTGAATTAGGTATTTGCCGAGCGCTGTTTACCAGGGCTGGGAGTATAGACATAAGCCAGATGTGGACCTTGACCTCCAAGAGTTCCCAGCCTGGTGGGAACGGCGAGATCAGCACTACACATTCACCAGACAAACATCTCTGAGACCGGGGGGGTCCGGGGGGCATTTGCAATCAGCACCCCTGTTTTCTTGGCAGTGGCAAACACTTTCACACCTGCAGGCCTATACCCCTCGCCCCCTACCCCCCGCCTCTACCTTCTGTATCTGCAAGGCTCTTCTTCTTGCTGCAAAATGCAGTTTCAGCCTCACCTCCCAGCACAATTCATCACCCGCCCGCTAGGAGGGGTCCCCTGGCGGGGCACCCGGCCCTCTCTCAGGGCACTAGTCACACAGCATTAGCAGAGCTCCGGAAACAGCGGTTTGTTTCTCCCACCCGACTGTAAGTAATTTGAGAGCAAACACCGTGTCCGTTAGTCTTTCCTCCCCAGAGCCGCGGGCGGGGCCTGGCTCGCAGCAGGAGCTAGTAAATGTTTGATGCATGGATTAATCAGGGAATTAGAGGCAAGCCTTGAAGGACAGAAAAAGGCTTAAAAGCACAGCCCAAGCGGATGCGGGGTCTGCCCTCTGCTGTTCCAGCGCCGTGTCCCCTGCCAGCTTGTAAGCAGTGCACAAGCTCAGGGACCACCCCGACCCACTGAATCAGAGTCTGCATTTGAACAAGATGCGCAGGTGATTCGTGCATTTTCAAGTGAGAACAGTTCTTCTAAGGGGCCGCCTCACCCCCTCTGCGCTCCTGCTCCCAGGAATTATTATTGGGTTGACTTTATGCACACAGATGCAAACACAGGCACTGTCAGCTGAAGCGCTTTCTTCCCCCCCCCCCCCCCCGGGAAAACTCCCAGCTTGACAGCCTCTGGAAGACTGAGAAGCCCCGGGACAGACAGCCTCTTCTTTCCCCACACCGCCGCCAGGCACCGTTCTGAGAAGGAAAATAAGACACCACTTCCTCTCTCGGCTCGACTCCTGGCGGCACAGAGACTTTCAAGAAAGATCCACGTAGCTTAGTTCTGGTCGGAAAGTCTCCACTCATCTAAGAACACAATCAATAACGGCAAGGGGGAAGTCGATGCGGCCAGGACTTCCATATCTGTGTATTTATGGGGCGCGGATCCCAGGGTGGCTGGAGGCTTCAGCAGACTGGACAGTCCGTGCCTGCTTCCCGGGGACCCGATTCCCTTCGCAAGAAT
This sequence comes from Hyaena hyaena, assembly GCF_003009895.1. NCBI lineage: Eukaryota > Metazoa > Chordata > Mammalia > Carnivora > Hyaenidae > Hyaena > Hyaena hyaena. The sequence goes on along the minus strand of NW_024080678.1, from coordinate 868,527 downwards.
TATGGGGTGTCCTTTGTCTCTGCTCGATAACACCCTGGAGTTACAGGGCCATTTAGAAACGAATTGGCTCATTTTTCTCCCTCCCCCTTGCTCACGGTGACAGGTCACCCTGGCCTAGGAGTTATTAAGGGGACAGATAGGACACTTTGCCCATTCCATCTGGCCAGTGTCTGGCTTCCCCGGCCTCCCTCTGTTGCCAGCAGGCTCTAAAGCTTTAACTCCTCATCAAAGATAGAACGTTCCGGGGGAAAAAAAAAAAAGGTGAGAAATTGAGAGGTAAGTTTTTTGGTTTTTGTTTTTACTCCAAGTATTTTTTTCTCCTTGGTGGAAATACGTAGTTGTTTGGGGTTTGGCTTTAGGGTTGTTTTTTTTTTTCTTTTCTGAAAAATGTCCTATTTTTCCCACCTCCAAATATGCCATACCTAATAATCCCATGAGCAGATGCAGGGTGCAGGGCAGGGTTTATTTTTCCCCAAAGTAGCAAAGCCATCTCCTAAAATTAAAGTCGCCATAAGGGCAGCGTTGAGACAAGACCTCTCTGGGACCTCAGTGTCCCCATCCATGAGAATGATAATCCCAAGCACCAAAGTCACTTTAAGGAAAGTGCTTCGTACACTTCTAGCATTGTTATCTCACCCCCATCCTGGAGTACCATCATAAGCCGCCATCTACTGTCTCAGGCTCTTTGGGAAGTCGGTGCCTCTTATCACAGGGAAAGGCCTGGGCGGTGGTTAAGGCTTTGTCCCTGTCACTTGTTGGCTGGGGATGGGACGATGAGCAAGTCATCTCCCTGAGCATTTTAATAAGGATGTTCCACACAGGTGAGGGAGAGTTAAGTGAGAATATATTTAGAGACCCATTAGGAAGAGGAGTTAGAAATGCGTAAACCAGACTCGCATGTGATCTTCACACGAACCATGTTTGTAGTGGTCCCTGTCCCCATTGTAGTAGCAGTGAGGACCCTGAGACTCCCCTCCAGGTAACTGCTTGAGGTCACAGCGCAGCAAGCAGCAGAGCCAGGACCTACCCTTGGGGCTCCAATTCCACTGGGTGAAACTGATATCTCTGGAAAGCTAGCGCAGTTTCAGAGAAACCAGGTAGAACTGCCCCTGGGCTAGCCCGTGAGGGTGGCAAGCCACCCCCCTGCCCTGTGCTTGGGGTAACCCATGCTCCCTAAAAGCTCCCACCCCTACAACATCCGGTGAGGACTGATGGTGCCTCTAGATGTTTCCAGGCTCAGGAACCTTCACCATCCCTTGGTTTCCTTGGCTCCACCTCCAGCTTGTAAATAGTCCCTTTAGTAAACCATCCCAGATGGATGGCCCCATTCAGGTGAGCCACCTATCTCCCGCTGGGCCTCGTGCAGGGAAGGGTTGGGCTGACCTTCTTCTGAACTCCCTCCGCGTTCTGAGGGTAGGCTGTATGGACAGGTAAAACCAGGTAAAACTCATCACCTGTCCTGCGATGTCATTTCCTTGTGACCTCCGACTTCCCTTTGGTCTTTGACAGTTAACCACACAGCTTTCAGGCCACAGGCATGAGGGTGGGCCTGGGGCTTGGGGAAAGCCCAGAGTTTTCCTCAGGCAAGACTGGTGGGGCCTGGCCTTCCCCGGGGTGGGAGGGGAGGGGGTGCTCCCCCACTCACCGGCAGTAACCACAGCTCAGACTGGTTTGCAGGGTGGGCTTGGGTTCCTGAAGCCTCCCCTACATCATTCCCTCCCGGGAGAGGAAATCCAAGGCAGAGGGCCTGTGAGTTAAATGGGGACAAGTTTGTACCTGCAGATACATCCTGGTCCCAAGGGAGAGCCCTGGAGTCGGAGGAATCTCCCAACACACAGAAGGAGCCCCCAGAAACATGGTCCCTGTGACAAACCCAACTGGCTTTTAGTGCATGCTGAAATGAACTCCGACCCCTGTGTTTGAGTCATGTGTCTCAGGTGACCTCGGTGGCAGCAGCAGAGCCAGCAAGGGGGACTCTGAAGCCCAAGGTCTCTAAGTTTGAGTCCTGGTTCAGCCTTTGACCTGTTTGGGTAGATTAATTTCTCTCAAGGACATACTTGATCCCTCATCTATAAAATGCATCTAAAATAATAAAAGTGCCTTACTCCTTGGCTTTCTGTGAAGACAAAATAAAAACACTCCCTAGAAGCCTCCAGCACCCAGTAAAGCACTTGGTAAATACCAGCTGTGATCATGGTGAGCATGATCCCCTGCCCACAGACCCCTTATGCTTCTGTACCTTTGCACATGCTGTTCCCTCCATTCAAAATGATCTTGCCCTCTTTCTTTGCCTGGTAAACTCCTATTCATCCTTCAAGACCCAACTTAAATATCACCTCCTCAGGAAAGCAGCAAGCAGGAACAGTTATCCCCTCCTCCTTCTGCAACAGGAGCCATTGCCAGCCTGGGGGTGTTGGACCCTCGGAGGTGGGGATACCCTGATGCGAATGCACACCTATCACCCCTTCTAAAGGCTGAATAAGCAAAATGCCCCACAATGTATGAACAAACCATTCTGCAAACGGCTGCTACTGCTGCTCTGACTAATAAGCTATGAAATGATTGTAGAGCGCTGCTAAGTACTTAATATCGTTGTGTTGTGCAGTCCTTCAAACCATGCGTGCTGAAAGGGCACAGGCCAGCATGTGAGGTATCATGCAATTATTTTGTCATTCATTTTGTGTTTGCATATGTGCCTTTATGCTCACAGACAAAGATCTAAAGGACAGACTCCCAGCCAACAGGGCTCACTCTGCGGAATGTATGCTATCCTTGCTCATGGCTTCCCTGAGGAGGTGATATTTAAGTTGGGTCTTGATGGATGAATAGGAGTTTACGAGGCAGAGAGAGAGAAACATTTGCAGATGTATATACATCATGTGGCTCCATTAGATCTCAAAATACCTCAAAATATTAATCTGTATCTTCTCCGCCCCCCACCCCCACCCCCGCCGCCACTTTCTGCCTGACTCTAGGAAGGAGCAAAGACAAAAATCTCTAAAGACTTAAGTGCGTGTTGGCATCATTGCCGAGCCCGAGACAAGCCTGAGGGGAGGATGGATGACAGTGGGGAGAGCATGGGGGGAGGGGAGCAGAGAGTGGAGAGAGCAGCTTAGACAGGAGAGGAAGGCAGAGTCCTCCAGATGGAGCAGAGGAGGAACTCTGCCCCAGGACTGTGGAGCAGAAGAGCTGCTTAGGTACTGACTGCCTTCGCTCCTGAGCCAGGGGCATGGATGGCCTGGACTGCTCGGGTGGGATGTGGTCCTTGTACTCACTAACCTGAGTGGAACTGAACAGAACCCCGGTAGCTAATGTCCTTTCAGTGAAGCGGCCAATTTTACACAGAAGGATGGATGGATGGATGGATGGATGGATGGATAGATAGATAAAGACACACAAAGCTATGGGAGTGCAATTGGGTTGGGGAGGAAGGTTCGAGGAGGGGGGAATTGCACTCTTTATATATTTATTAGCATAAATAAAATACACATGCTTGCCTTGGGGCATAGTGGCGTGTATCAGTTAGCTATTGCTGCAGAACAAACCAGTCCAAAACTTAGTGACTTAACACATGTATTTAGCTCGTGATTCTATGGGTTGACCATTCAGGCTGAGCCCAGCTAGGTGGCCGTTCTGATCTCAGCTGGGCTTTGTCGTGTTCTCTGCTGTCAGCTGCAGGTCAGCGAGGAGGCTCAGGTCCTGAGGGTTAGCTGAATGTCAGCTGGGACAACAGGAACACTAAGCAGAACCGGGATTTGAACTTAGAGACCTCTGGCTTCAGCATTCCCTTACTGTCACCTGCTTATCCTTCAGCAGACAGGCCTGGGCCAGTTCACATCACAGTGGCAGGGGTTCCAAGAGAAAAAGCAGACGCAGGCCAGGGGTGCAGCCCGGCACCAACACACAGTGGGTCCCGCTGCAATCACCTGGATTTAAGGGCAGGAAGAACAGACTCCTTATTTTGATGAGAGGGTCATCAAAGTCACATTGCTAAGAGCTAGGGATCCAGGGAGGAGGATAATTCCTGCCAGTTTCTTGTAAACAATCTAGCTCAAGTTGGTAGAAGGAAAGCTGGAAAATCCCAGAGGCCTGAGGCAAGAAACTCCTCCTGACGTCTGTGAAGTCCTTTTACTCACATTTCGGTGTTCAGTTGTCCGATACCCCCATGTATCAGTTACCTCTTGCTGCATAACAAATTGCTCCCAAACCTAATAGCTTCAAACAATGTACATTTATTATCTCATGGTTGCAACAGTGTGGAAGGAGCTTGGTTGTGTGGTGCTGGCTCACAGTCTCTCATAATACCACAGTTAAGATGTCGGCCAAAGCTCACTCCTCTGAAGGCTTGACTGGGGCTGGAGGGTCTGTTTCCACAATGGCTGCCTCACATGGCTGTTGGCAGGAGACCCCAGTTGCTCGCTGTGTGAACCTCTCTACAAGGTTGCTTGAGTTTCCCCACAACATGAAGGCTACCTTCCCAGAGAGCAAGGTGGCAGCCACAGTGCCTTTTATGACCTGGATTCAGAAGTCACATGTCAACATGCTACAGTCAATCCACTAAAAGCAAGCCATGAACACAGCCCACACTAAAGGGGAGGGGACTGCACTCCACATTTTGAGGGGAAAAACACCAAAGACTTGTGAACACACATATTTTAAAGACATCAGGGGCACCTGGGTGGCTCAGTCAGTGAAGTGTCCAACTCTTGATTTCAGTTCAGGGAAGGATCTCACGGTTTGTGAGTTCGAGCCCTGCCCTAGTAGTGCAGAGCCTGCTTGGAATTCTCTGTCTCCCTCTCTCTGTCCCTCTCCTGCTAGTGCTCTCTCTCTCTCTCAACAAACAAACAAACAAACTTAAAAAATTAAAAAAAGAGACAGCAGTCCACTCTGGTCACCATGTGTTTTCATCCCTCCCACATTCAAAGTGTACCCACCCCATCTTGAAACAACTGGATCTGGGGGCGCCTGGGTGGCTTAGTCGGTTAAGCGTCCGACTTTCGCTTAGGTCACGGTCTCGCGGTTCGTGGGTTCGAGCCCCATGTCGGGCTCTGTGCTGACTGCCAGCCCAGAGCCTGGAGCCTGTTTCAGTCTGTGACTCCCTCTCTCTCTGACCCTCCCCTGCTCACGCTGTCTCTCTCTCTCTCTCCTAGAAATAAATAAAACATTAAAAAAAAGAAAGAAAGAAACAACTGGATCTGGAGCAGTGAGGGACAGGGTCCAGTAGCCTTCTCCCTTCTAAAAGTTCACATTCTGGTAGAAAGATTCTTACTGTGCAGAATTTCTAGAGGAGGCAGGAGAAGAAGCAAAAGATTCTGCTTTCTCTGATGAACCAGTAAAGGATCATTAAGCACTCAAAAGTATAAAGCAACACAAGACATACTTAATAATTGCCAGGGATTATTTGTGAGGAATGGTGGAGAGAAAAGAGATTGGGGAAATGAATGATTTCAAGCCTGCAAAGTGGTTTTGCTCCCAGAGGACCTAAGAAAGACGCTTAAAGTTCAGCTCCCTTTGAAGACAAAAAGATTTGAAAGATTCAGAATCCAGGGGCTGGAGGCGGGGGCTCCCTTCACTGTAGAAGGATGTAGGTCAATGTCATTCCCAAAGGGACTGGGGTGGGGGGAGGTGTGCTGAATGAACTTAGCTCCCAGCCCCTGTTTGAAAAGAAACTTTTGGAAAACAAAGTAAGAGCAAATGTTTGCCAGAAACATGACAGAACAGGGATTGATATTGTTATATTTGAGATGCCATATAAATAGATAAGAAGAAAAAACATTAACCCCTAGTGAAGAGGTGGGCAAACAGTAGGCAGTTCATAAAAGGGAAAAAAAATGGTTCAAAGACAAAAATACAAACCCTCACTAACATACATTAAATTAACAAATAGATAATTTTTTACCAGTGAAATAAGCAGTGGTGAGATACCTGTTAAGCAGCTGACTTCAGCTCAGGTCACGATCTCACAGTTCGTGAGTTCAAGCCCCACATCAGACTCTGCGGTCGGTGCAGAGCCTACTTCAGATCCTTTGTCCCCCTCTCTCTCTGCCCTTCCCCTGCTTGCACTCTCTCTCTCGTCACTCACAAAATAAATAAACTTTAAAAATTTTTAAAAAAGAAATAAGCACTGGAGTTTCATATTAAGAAATGTTCGTTAGGGGCATCCGGGTGGCTTCATCAGTTAAGCGTCCAACTCTCAATTTCGCCTCAGATCATGATCTCACAGTTGTGGGATTGAGCCCCATGTCAGGCTCTGTATTGACATCGTGGAGCCTGCTTGGGATTCTCTGCCTCCCTCTCTCTCAGCCCCTCCCCCACTGTGTGTATGCCTCTCTCTTTCTTTCTCTCTCTCTCTCTCTGTCTCTTAAAAATAAACATTTTTTTAAATGTTCACTAGAACATGTCAAAAGTTGAAAGGATGTATTCTCTAACAGGTGTAAATCTGCCCAAAATTCTTTAAGACACATAACAATAGCCATTAAAAGTTCATATCCTTTGGCCAAATAATTCTATCACTAGAAATTTAACCCAAGAAAATAATTAAAAATATGACCAAAGATTCACATAGAGGAATAGTCATCACAGGATTAATTATAATAGAGAGGAACAGGAAACTACCCAGACATTGAACAACTAGGAAATGACTAAGTACACTCTCATTTAATGTACATACGATGAACCTATAATGGTACATTCATAAAATGAAATACAACCACACAAGAGAAGTCATATTTTCCAAAAATGTTTAACGGCATGAAGAATTGCTTACAATATAACGTTAAATGAAGATACAAGACAAAAAACTGAATACATAATAATACCCACAGGTACAAATATGTAATTTTGGAATACATAAACATGGGCATATAACAGAACAGTGAGAGTTTAATCAAGAAAAACACGCTAAAGCTATAAAAGGCCTTTTGAAAAACCGTGGGATGCTATAGGAAAGATTAGGCTGAAATCAGATTTTCTTTTAAATTATATAAGTCTTGAGTTCCACTCTCTTTGAACAAAACTGCATTTAAAATACTACTAGTCGTTTATTCCACAAACACAGAGCACTTTAATGTCTTAATGGGTTTTTTTTTTTACATTTTATTTACTATTGAGAGAGAGAGAGAGAGAGACAGAGCACGAACAGGGGAGAGGCAGAGAGAGAAGGAGACACAAAATCGGAAGCAGGCTCCAGGCTCCAAGCTGTCAGCACAGAGCCTGATGCAGGGCCCAGACCCATGAACCGTGAGATCATGACCTGAGCTGAAGTCGGACACTCAACCAACTGAGCCACCCAGGTGCCCCTAATGCCTCAAGGTTTTAAGGATACAGAGATAACAAAGTCAGAGGCCCCAGTCCCAAACATCTGATTCACGGTCAGGGGAGGCTAGGGGAAATATACACCAATAATTACGGTAGAATACAGGTGGCCCAATAAAAACAAGAGCAGGGAGTAACTAACTCCCAGCACCCAAGGAGAGCCAGGAAAGTTTCTAGGAGGGGCGGGGGGAAGAATGTTCCAATGAGTCTTGAAAGATCTGTAGAAGTTAGCCAGGTAGACAAAGAGAAGATAGGAAATTCCAGGTAGAGGGAAGTACGCGTGTATGGTGGGAAAAATAACGCCCCCCTCCAAAGATGTCCATGTCCTAATCCCCAGGACCTGTGACTATATATGTTCCCTTACATGGAATAAAGAAACTCTGAAGATGTGAAAAAGGTTAAGGACCTTGAGATGGAAAGAGTTGCCTCAATTATCCAAGGGAGCCCAATCTGGATCCTTAAAATCAGAGAATCTTTCCTGACTGAGCTCGGGGGAAGAGGCAACTACACCAGAACGGTCAGAGAGGTGTTCACTGCGGCTTTTAAAGATGGAGCGTGGAAGCCAGGGACCGCGACAGCTGGCGGAGGTAAAAGAAATGGATTCCTCCCCAGCGCCTCCAGAAAGAAAAGCAGCTGAGCTAGCAATGCAAGGATTTCAGCTCAGTGGAACATGTTTCAGACTCACTACAGAAAAGGTAACATAAATTTATGTTGTTTCTAGCCACCAGGCTCAGTGATCATTTGTTGCAGTAGCAGTAGAAAGGAAATACTGTGCAAAGGCATGGAGATGCCAGGCTGAAAGCACATGGAGGGAACAATGAAATCAGGGGTGCACGAGGTAATATTTAATGATCACCTGCCAAACATCAGTTCCTCCCTTCTGTTTGGTCCAAGACCCCAGTGTTCACCCTCTTGAAGCTCCCAGGCCGGTAGAAGACACGGGTCAGTAATAAAAACAATAGTGATGGACGGTTCGGGGAGGCTCGAGAGAGAACAAGACCAAGCGTGCCTGGGGACTGGTAGTGTCTTCACTGAGAGGGACTCTTAGGGTTGTGACTGTCCCTCCAGGTTGAGGAGCAGCATGAGCAAACACACGGAAAGTTTCTTCGTGTATTTAAGGAAGGGCAAGTTGTTCAGGGTGACCAGAGCTCGGGCAGAGCTGAAGTGTTCGGAACTCAAGCTGGGCAAGGAAGGAGGGGCATTGAATGTTGGGTTAAGGAGTCGAAACTCACCCTACAGAGAACGGGATGAGGCATCTGTTTCTTGGTCAAGAAGGAGCATGTTTCTCTTCTAAATCCCTGACGCACTGGTATTTTCTGGAGATAAGAGGACTCCCAGGTCTGGGGAGGTGGAAGCCATTCAGACCACACTGAGAGCCTGGGGGCTGGGAGGCTGGGCCACTGGGGAGCCCAGCCTGAGACTGGCTGCCTACCAGCTCATATCTGCCTCCCGGTCTGTCTGCAGGAAGCACTCCCTTTCCAAGGAACTTTCCTGAAAAGTAGCGGGCAGAGACTGAAGCCCATCAAGGCCATTCAGCCTCCTTCTGCCCTTGCCTCGAGGCCAGCCTCAGCACCATCAGGAAGAAGAGGTTTATCTCCATGCCTTCCCATCCACCTCCAGGTCGCTGCTGTATACTCCATCCTCTCCCTTAACAAATACAGGTCGGGAGAGATACAGGAAGGGCGTTATCTGAAGGCAAGGAAGGCTAGAGCACATCAATCATAGTACCTAGTTCTCTTGGTCTTCATCTGTAGTTTTTACGGCCGACTAGCTTCAATAGCACCTCCTCCAGGGAGCCCTCCCAGACCTGCCCAGACAGAACTAAGCTTATCTCCCATGTCCCCCCACCATACCTATGCACACCTCTCCTACTGCATGACACCCAGTCTGTGTCTGAGGTTGGTCAGACAGGCAGGCTGTCAGTTCCTGGGTCCATAGCTCAGCTCCTGCCTTGGTGGGACCATGTGCCTTCTTGTCACCAATGGAATGCGAGCAGAAATGAGGGACCCCTTCCAGGACAAGGCAGTTAAGGGCAGGGGTATCTCCTCCTCTGGCTCTCCCTCTGCCCCTCTCCTCCTCGGGGGCTGTGTGTGGGGCTCCCTGTGGATGGAACCAGAACCCAAATCACCCCTGGGAGTAGGAGCAGCCACAGGGCACCGTACTTGAAAGAGACGTTGCTTTTTATTGTGTTAATTCCTGAGAGCCCAGCTTGACAGCAATTGAAATCTAGGCAAGATAGCCACAGGGACCCCACCCTTATTTCTGAGCTAAGGGTGTTATGGCCTCCTGTCTCCTGACTTCCTGTTTCTTTGTGAGTGCCCTGCTCTGCCCTGCACTGGCCAGGATGCAAGATTTTCCCCTTCTTCCATTTTTACACACACACACACACAGGTGTGCAACCGCACTCGCAGACTCGTTACTGAAGATGGACGGGATTCCTGCTGTAGCAAGGCAAACACAGCCCCTGTGGGGAACCCCCTGACACTTGTCCTCACCAGCTTCCCTCCATTTTTCTAGCCCCTGATTTCCATCTTCCATTGTCTGGAGCTCCACTCAGCAGGAAACTCAGTCCCACCCCTCTCCTTTCCACTGGGGAGGCCCCGTCTCTCATCTGATAACCTGCACCTATTAACACTCAGGCTCGCCTTGAGCAGGTGGGACCCATCGACCTACTGAGTGACACTCTCGGGGGGGGGGTATCACAGAGGACAATGGGGGGCTGTCGCAGGAGCTGGCTAGGCAAGGCCCTGTGCTTCTCAACTGGCTGCCCATTAGACCCCCCAGGGAGCTTTCAACAAATGCAGAAGTCCCCGAGATTCTGGGTAATTGGTGTGGGCAGTGCCCATCTCATCAGATGATTACTGTGTGCAGCATGAGAACTCCCAGCGGGGCTTCCGAATCAGGCTGTGCGGCTGGACCCTGTGCACCGGGTCCTGGGGTCCTGCAATGGAGTGGTGAGGGGAGTCAGCCCCACCCCCTGCTCCCTGGCCTAACCAGGGCACTTTCCCAAATAAGGACCCCTCCCCCACTCCTGTAGAGGAGGCCCCGTGCCAACTGCCAGTGCTCCCCTGCCCACCTCATCGTATCTGCTCCTCTGCCACTCTCCCTCTCCAGACCCTGCGCTCCTCGAAGTCAGGGACCCGGCCTGACGCTTCTGATGAGGCAGGTGCTCGGTTTGGAGAGGGATGGGGGTCACAGGGGGTGGGGTGGAACCCCAGGGGAGGATCCCCACCCCGAGGCAGGAACGCGGGCATCCCTGGAGCTTACTTCAGAGAGACATCCTGTACCGTAGATCTCCTGCGCTCACGCCCTGGTCAGCCCGGCACCGGCCCTGCGGCTCCGCCAGCGGCCACGCTTCTCCCAGAGCAGATTTCTCAGGGGCAGCACCACTGACCTTTTAGGTCACATATGTCTTTATCAGGGTGGGAGGGCTGTCCCTGCACATTGTAGGATGGGCAGCAGTATCCCTGGCGTTTACCCACTAGATGTCCCCATTGGTGACAATCAAAATCGCTTCCAGACCTGGCCGAGGGTCCCCTGGGCAGCAAGTCCACTCCTGATTGAGAACTACTACCCCAGAGGTCTGGGCTTCCTCAGGTCCAGCCTCTATCCTAGCTGAGCCCCTCAAGGCACCTGAACTTAACCGGGTGAGGGGCTGAGTGTTAGCACTTACCACACCTCAGACAGACCAGCTTGGACATCCCCAAGGGACAGAGACTCCCCCAGGCACAGCAAAGGAAATTACAGTGAAGCGGCGTGCTGGGGTCACACAGCCGGGGTCCAGACTCAGACTCATGTAGCTCCAAACCCTCTGGTCCTGGTTACCCAAGACCCTGCCTCTCATCATCAGGCACTGGCGAAAGGCCACCTCATCAGAAAGGTCTGCAGGCAGCTGGCCCAGCCAAGGGCTGAAATTCATAAATCCTGAAAGACCTGGAGGTCAGGGTGAGTATAACAAGAAATAAGGACTCTCATGACCGGCAGAGAACCGGGGCTCTGGTCCTCTCGGGACTTCTCTGTCTCTGTGTTTCCACACTCTGGGTGTATCTTCGCCTTGATCATCAGCCCTAATGGGCAGGAGCTGCATCTATCTGCCTTGGTTGCGCCCAGAGCCAGGCAGACGGTGAGCCGCGTGCCCAGGAATGCTGGGACGTGGTTACACAATAAATGAGTCAATGACAAATGGACACCTGAACAGAAAACCCAGTATAAGGTGGAGACACAGTCTCAGAGAATACCCAGAAGCCCATCGAGATACAAAATCAGAAGAGCTCTAAGAGCAGGAATGGAACAGGGACGGGGCTCCAGTGTTAGAAACTCATGCTACTTAGAGTTCTCCAGTCCCAGGGAAAGACTGGCCCGGAAGCCTAGGGCAGACCCAAAACTTCTGGTCAAGGAGCCGCACCTGTGGAGGAAGAGGGTGGAGGGCAGGGAGCGGGCAGGTCATGGCCATTCCTTCCCACTAGACGCCGGGTTCCAGGTTCCTGCATTTCCGGAAGGACAGGCAGAATCAGTAGCTCCGGCCACCGCCTGGCCACCACCACCCCCCGCCGCCCCAAAATGCCCGAGCAGAGTGGAGAAAGGTGACTCGTTTTTCCTTCCTTGGGGCCCACAAGGCTAATCATAAAGTACTCTCTACTTCTGAGTCTATTGGAGAAAGTGCCTTCTAAATCCATTAAGTTGCTAATGCGTGCATTCCCAGACCAGAAAGAAAGGTGCAGGATTGATGGATGTACTTGTCATATTTATGGTTTGTAGTCATGTGATTAATGGGCTTTGTGGTTTATAAGGCAATGCTCATTTCACTCTCCTCTTTAAGCTCCGGGTGATTTATAGGACCCGGCATTGCTGTTGCATTTCAATGGGATGACAGTGAAAACATTTTATCACCCTAGATTATCAATTAGTCCCCTTTGAGGAAAGGATGTTCCAGACTCATATGGGGACAAGGCAGGGAGAGGGGATGCCTCTTGAGAGCGTCTGTGCCTGGCCGTCTAGAGATCGAGGACTTTCTCCCTGAGACCCGTGTCCTAATTCATCTCTAAGATGAGAAGCTGCAGGCAGTAGGAGGCGAGACAGGGGCTGGGACCCTCCTACCCCCGAGTCCCCTCCCATCCGTCACCAGGCTCTGCTGCGGCTCCTTGTAAGTAAGGTCACCTTACTCCCTCCCTACCCACTCTGATCCAGACAGCCTCTAGAGGGTTCCTGATGGCGGAAATGGCCCCCCTCCAAATTCATCTTGAATTCTAACCTAACCCACAGTCTGTCAGAGTGAGACTCTATATGGAGATGGGCTCTTCAAAGAGATAATTAAGGTTAAGCAAGGTCATATGGGTGGGTGCTAACCCAGTGGGACTGATGTCCTTAGGAGAAGAGATGGGGGAGGGGTGCCTGGATGGCACAGTCAGGGAAGCATCCGACTCGATCTCGGCTCAGGTCATGATCTCTCGCAGTTCGTGAGTTAGGGCCCCACATCGGGTTCTGCACTGATGGCCTGGAGCCTGCTTGGGATTCTGTCTCTCCTTCTCTCTGCCCCTCCACTGCTTGTGCCATTCTCTCTCTCTCTCAAGATAAATAACCTTTAAAAATTTTTTAAAAGATGAGATTAGGACTCGGACACACAGAAGGAAGACATAGGGCGGGGCACCTGGGTGGCTCAGTCGGTTAAGCATCCGACTTCAGCTCAGGTCATGATCTCACTGGTCATGAGTTCCAGCCCCATGTCGGGCTCTGTGCTGACAGCTCGGAGCCTGGAGCCTGCTTCAGATTCTATGTCTCCTTTCTCTATCCCTCCCCCATTCATGCTCTCTCTCTCTGTCTCTCAATAACACATAAGTGTAAAAAAAATTATAAAAATAAAGAAGACAAAGGGCAAAGACGCCCATCTCTAAGCCACGAGAGAGGCCTCAGCAGGTACCGATGTCTCCCCACCAACACGTTGATCTCAGATTCCTAGCCTCCAGAACGATGAGAAAATTAATTTCTTCAGTTGAAGCCCCCACAGTCCATGTGGGAGCCCCCTTTGAACTAACACAAGGATCCCCCTTTCATATTGACATCCTTTCCTAAAACCTCCAAAGTCTTCACGACTTTGTCACTTGTGACCTCAGCCATACCAGTCTGCCTGTCTGAGCCTCAGTCTCCTCACCTGTAAAGTGGGAAGAATAATGATTACATTGCAGAGTGGTTGAAGGCATTAAATGGCTTAGCACAGCACCCGAGACGCACCTCTCACTGCAGCTGGCTCGAGAATGCCCTTCTCCCCATCCCGCCTCCCATGTCACCGCCCTCCCCACCCCGAGTCCTAGCCTCAGTGCTCCCCCTTCTTGGAAGCCTCTCTGACTCTCCCAAAACATATTGTTCCCCTGCCCTGCTTCTGCACTGGTCCCATTGGGTCTGTGCCTGCTTCTCTTTGCTCTAGAGCCTTGTTTCACGGTGAGACTGGGGGCTTGCAGCCTGGTGGGGAGTCCAGTTATAAATGAGTCAGCACCTAAATGCATGCTTACAAATTTGACAAAAGCTATGAAGGCCAGAGAGGGATGCAAACACCAGAATAGCAGGGGAGGCCTACTCCAGATAGGGTTGCGGGAGCCTCTCCAAGGAACTGGCGTTCAAGTGCAAGGGCAAAAAGCAGGGCTGATAGCCAGGATTCCAGCTAGTCCATGTGGCACCGTTGTATGAATCAGGAAGTAAAAATGCCCCCTCTCCAGGCAGACACAGCCCTAAACAAGCACTCATGGTGAGAAGAACACAGGCTAATTTCATCTCTACTTATCCCCCATGGTAGGTGTCCCCTTGTGCAGTTCACAACCTGCACAACTGAACAGAGCATACGAGTGTCCCGCATATGGGCTCACCTGATTTCTGGACTTGATGATCCAGCCAGACTTTCCAAGTTTGACCTTCTGTGCTTCCTAGGGCCTAAGTTCACATCCCTCATCACTTATTCCCTCCTGCTCTTGGCCGTCCGGACTATTCCCTACCCCACAGATCCAGCTCCTGACTCTGAAAGGCAGATCTTGATTTGAGCCCCTGGCTGGTGTTTCTAGCTGGGGTCAGCCTCTGAACAAGAGGACACAGGTACCAAAGCAGAAAACTAATCTGCTAATCAGCGAGTTAGAAGTTAGTACACAGAGAAAGCAAAGAAGGACACCAGCCCCTTAAAGGCAGAGACCACAAAGCCGTCACCCATGGCTCCCCTATGGCCACTCAGTGTATAGCACAGAAGAGACATGCAGCAACATCAATGGGAGGGGGGTGGCAGGGAACGAGTGGAGGGGAGGAAGGGGCAAGATGGGGAGGGACTGGGGCGCCTGGCTGGCTCAGTTGCTTAAGCATCTGACTTTGGCTCAGGTCTTGATCTCAAGAGCTTGTGGGATCGAGTCCCATGTCATGCTCTGCACTACAGAGTGGATCCTGCTTGGAATTCTCTCTCTCTCTCAATCTCTGTCTCTCTCAATCTCAATCTCTCAAAATAAATAATAATAAAAATGATGGGGAAGAACAGAAGGAGCCTCAGGGATAAGAACCCAGACAGTCTGGGCTGCAGACCCACAGGATAAGGGTGGGGGAGGGGCAGAAATCAAGGCTACTGGTATCATCCAATTGAGAGACAATAGTGAGAGCCGTGTGCATAGAGAGAGGACGTAACTGAGATAGACTTGCTGACACGTTGGATAGAGACTGGTAAGGGAGAAGGAGGAATTAAAGATGATTTTTGAGTTTCTGATTTGAGAAAAGTGGATGGATGATAAAAACATTTCCTGAGGTAGGGAAGACAGGGGAAAAAGCAGGTTGGGGCCTGAGAAGAGAATGAGGAGTTAGGTTTTGGATTTTCATGTTTGAAATGCTTGTGAAATACACAAGCAGAAACAGACAGCTGTCAAGTGGACAGTTGGGTATACACATCTGAAGTTCAAATACGCAGGGGCTAGAGACACAAATCAGAGGGAGGCTCAAGGTACAGAAGAGGTGCAGGCAGGTTAGTTCTCAGATGTTAAAGAGAGAAGGAAGTGGGGCACCTGGGTAGCTCAGTCAGTTAAGTGTCTGGCGCTTGATTTCAGCTCATGTCATGAGCTCACAGTTTGTGAGTTCAAGCCCCACACTGGGCTACAGAGTCTGCTTGGGATTCTCTCTCACCCCCTCTCTCTCTGCTCCTCCCATGCTCCTCCATGATTCTCTCTCCCCCTCTCTCTCTGCTCCTCCCCTGCTCATGCCTGCTCTCTCTGTCTCTGTCTCTGTCTCTGTCTCTCTTTCTCTCAAAATAAATAAACTTTTAAATTTTTTTAATAAAAAAATAAAAGAGAGGGGGAGGAGCCAGATAAGGAGGGTGGAGGAGAGGGGAGCAGGGCAATTGGAAGAAAACTGGAGAAGGGATGGTTTCATGAGGCCGGGAAAGAGGCGTGTTTCTAGAAAGAAGGCATGGCCAGCAGGAGGGGAAGCTGCAGGAGGTCAGCTAAGACAAGAACACCAACAGCCACTAGATGTGACCATCTGGGGCTCAGGGCTGCGGGACGTAGGAGCAAATGCCTCATGGGATCCAGGAGCGAATGAGAGGAGAGGCACTGGTGGCAGGAGATGATCGTCTCCTTCAAAGCATTTTGCAGCACAGGGGAGCAAAGAAGGGAGGAGTGAGGAGGGGGGGGGTCTGGAGTCCAAGAAGGGTTTTGTTTAAGATGTAAAATTCTGCAGCATGTCTGCATGCTGATGGGAATGACCCAGAGTTGAGAAGGAAAACTGATGCCGCCGGAGAGAGTTGATTCAGTGATGTCCTCAAGACGATGGAGGGCATCTTGGTACACAGGTGCGGGGACGGCCTTGAATAGGACAGCTCATCAATCGTCCCGGGAAGGAAAAGGATCGGGACAGAGATACAAGCCTCGCACATGTGAAAAGTATTCTGTCCCACCCACCTGGACTTACAGAGGCTCCCATACTTCTCAACAGACCCACCGGCTGCTCTCTGCTTATTCCCCACAGCCCTGTGGCTGCCTGGTGCGATGCCCCTGCACTTCCCCAGGCCTGCCTTCCCCCGGGTCCCCTGGCCTGCCAACGAGCAGTGCCCCGGACAGGCACAGGGCGGCGGGGGGGGGGGGGGAAGGGGGCAGGAGAACAGGGTCATGCCCTTAGCAGCCACTGGGAAGCTTCGAGAAACTGGCAGCCCCAGCCATTGGACCGTCTGCACAGCCGCACAAAGTCAGGGACCATTTGCCAAATGTTAATGAAGTGTCTGAACGGAAAATTAGAACGCTGGTGAGGCCCCATTCTCTGCTTCCTCTCTTCCCTGAGGCAAGCCCCTTCCACTGCTGTGTCTCCCAGAAATTAGAAGGGCAAGGCTGGTGGGCAGTCTGCCAGAGCCAGGGGCAGCCTTGATTGAAAAGGGAAACTGAAGAGCACTGAATGTCGCTGAAGTAGCAAGGAATGCCAGGGAGATGCAGTTAATGTTCTCTCTGGGCTCTCTGGCCTGGGCACCCATCCAAGCACGTCCAAGTGCACGGCACTGCAAGATGTGTCAGGCACAGTAGGGGACGCTCCAGTCGATTCCAAAGGAATGGGGTTGGGAGTGGGGGGATATTCCCTTTCTTATACAGTCTCAGCACCAACGCCTGGGAACCCTGCAAGTAGGAAGATGTAGAAGGTTGTAGAGACTGGACATACTCTATGCCATGTCTGGAAGTTGGCTTTTTATTACTGTTAACCCCTCTGTGCACAGCTGAACCACATCACTTTATATAGAAAAGTAGTCTCTTTTTTTCTTAAAAACAGAAGAAAAAGCCATCTAGGTTTTCTTTCTAGTTCTCAATGCCAAAAAAAAAAGGCTAGTCTTCTTAAAACACCATTTTTATCAAGTGTCTCCTAGGTTTAAAATTTAATGCCTTCCCACCCCACATACCTGCAGGAATCTGTCTAAGACCTTAGGTGGCACTAAGGTCTTCACAATCTGGTTCCAAATTACTGTTCTGGTCTTATCTCTCACATCGCTGCATATGCATCCCTATATATATATTGTGGAAGTGTCCCAGGTGCTGAAAAAGAACACAGAATGCACTGATGTTTGATGAAAGAGGGTAAAAAAGTGTCACTAGGTAAAGACCCAAGATATTCCCCCACTGAGCTTCCCCTTCCCCTTCAAGTCTTCCCAACTGGCTCCTGCCTAAACAGGGAACTAAAAACACCCACCAAACACTGAAACCGAAAGTGGACAAGGCATCCAAGAAGCAAATCAGAGCAGCTACAGTTGGCCTAATACATCCAAGAATTCAACCATGTGGCACAATCAATACAAGAGTCTACTAAGTAATGGGTACCACATAACATGGTACAGTAAATAAACTTGTGAGCAGGCACTGGGGGTGGGGAGGTCCTGTATGAAGCACATAACACCCCAATAATAATAAGAGTTAAGATCACAGATAGAGTCACCATCCAAAACCCTGGGGATGCAAGACATAATTTTCTTATTGTGCCACCACTGAATTTAATTTCTCTCTTAAGCTTCACTTTGGTGGCAGACGCCAAGCCTCACTCAGTGTCCAGTCTGCTTTCCTATGGGGTAGTCCCCATATTCCCAAGACTTTACTTAAGGCCCAAGCACAGGTATCAAGAGCAGAATCTGATCCTCAGACATTATCGTGTAAGCACTTGGCATCTTCAGACAGTCGGCTCTGTTTCATGTCCTCGTCACAACGGCCAAGCCCCCAGGCTCTCTCACAGCTGAATTTCACTCAGGACCTTCAGAAGACTTTCTGGGCAAGATGAAGGCTTTTCTTGACTTATGTGATAGAGTCGGGGTCCAGAAGAGTCATTCTTTAGCTCCCTAGAAAAGTTAAGACACTCACCCAGTAATCTCTGCCTGGGCAGATACTTAGAACCATTTCTACTCAGTCATCAGGCCAAATAGCACACGGGAGAATCAGGGAGTCTTGCCATCTTCCCAGCATTTATGTAAGAAAAGAGGCACATGTTCCCTCTGCTATCAGGTACCAAAATTAATTGGGAAATTCTATCATTTCCCCAACCTTTTCTTTTGCCCTGGAAAGAAAGGGCAGGCAGAGCTCTTCCTAGGGACCAAACAGCTAAGTTCCCATCTTCACTGACTACTCTCTCTTCCTCAGTCCCAGAAGATTTGTAACTCCCCTGTGGTGCGGGAATTGAAAAATTTTAAAATGTTTTTATTTATTTCTGAGAGAGAGAGAGAGAGACAGCGTGAGCAAGGGAGGGTCAGAGAGAGAGGGAGACACAGAATCTGAAATAGGCTCTAGGCTCTGAGCTAGCCATCAGCACAGAGCCCAATGCGGGGCTCGAACCCATGAACCGTGAGATCATGACCTGAGCAGAAGTCAGATGCTTAACCGACTGAGCCACCCAGGTGCCCCGAGGGAATTTAAAAACCATAATGCATTCTTGCCAATATATTGAAAAGACTAGAGACTTTATGGGGCAAGTGAAAATAACTTTTTTAATGTTTACTTATTATTTTTGAGAGACAGAGAGAGTGTGAGCAGAGGGACAGAGAGAGTGTGAGCAGAGGAGGGGTAGAAAGAGAGGGAGACACAGAATCTGAAGCAGGATCCAGGCTCTGAGCTGTCAGCACAGAGCATGACATGGGGCTCAAACCCATGAACCATGAGATCATGACCTGAGCTGGAGTCAGATGCCTAACCAACTGAGCCACCTAGGAGCCCTTGATGTGGAAAATTTATCAAAGCTTTGGTTTTTTTTTAACTTTGTTTTAAACTTCATCTCACTATGAAATTCAAAAGTTTATTTTAGATGCATAGATTCAATAAGAACAGTGAACCCCAAGAAGAATAAACACAAATAAACCCTTACCTAAGTACATCATAGTCAAGGTGCTAGAAAGATACACAGAATATCTGAAAAGTATCAAGAGAAAAATACCACATCATATATGAGAAGGACAATAATAAGAATGACCAGTGATGTCTCCATGGAATCAAAGGAGGTCTGAAGACAACCATCTTTCAAGGACTGGAAGGAAAAAAATCCATCAACCAAGGCATCTATATCCAATAGAAACACCCTTTAAAAATGAAAATGAAAGAAAACCATTTTCAGACAAACATAAAAGCTAAGAGAAGTTGTCCCCAGCAGACTTTCACTATAAGAAGTACTGAAACAAATTCTTCAAGGGTCGTTTGGGTGGTTCAGTTGGTTGGGAGTCTGACTGATGATTTCACCTCAGGTCATGATCTCATGGTTTGCGAAATCAAGTCCTGTGTAGGGCTCTGCAGTGACAAACAGCGCCTGCTTGAGATTCTCTCTCTCCCACTCTCTGCCCCTCCCCAGCTCATGCATGCTCTCTCTCAAAATAAATAAATAAATAAATAAACATTTAAAAAAAAGTTCTTCAAGCTGAAGGAGAATAAAATAAAATGGAAATCTGGATGTGTGGGAAGAAACAGAGAGCTTAGAATGTTAAATATAAAGGTAATTGTTTATATGTCATTTTAAATATCTTTGTTTGGGAGCCCCTGGATGGTTCAGTCAGTTAAGCATGTGACTTCGACTTAGGTCATGATCTCACAGTACATGAGTTTGAGCCTCACATTGGGTTCTCTGCTGTCAGCACAGAGCCCACTTCAGATCCTCTCTCTCACGCTCTCTCTCGCTGTCTCTCTCTGCCCCTTCCTCACTCACATAGCACACACTTTCTCCCAAAAATAAAATAAAAGATTTTTAAAAAGACTAGGGGTACCTGGGTGGCTCAGTTGGTTAAGGCAACTTCAGTTCAAGTCAGGATCTCACAGTCTGTGAGTTCAGGCCCCACATCAGGCTCTCTGCTGTCACAGCGCAGAGCCTGCTTCAGATGCTCTGCCCCCTCTTCTTTCTGCCCCTCAACTACTCATGAGCTTTCTCTCTCTCTCAAAAAATAAATAAACTTAAAAGAAAACAAAGTAAAAAAGGTTACATATCTTTGTTTTCTATATTATATATTTTTAAAAACTGCTTAAAACAAATGAAATAACAGTTTATGGTGGAGTTTAGAAAATATAAAGGAGGGGAGGGGTGAAAAACAGAAGGTATGGAAGAAAAATATGTAACAGCAAGAGTACAAAAGGCAAGAAGAGGGTAAAAGGAAAAACATTGTTTGAAGGTTCTTACATTGTGAAATGGTGTAATGTCATTTGAAGGTACAGGGACAAGTTAGAGATACGTGTTGTAATCTCTAGAATAATCACTAAAACATACACACACACAAAGAAGTATGGCTAAAGTTAATAAAAGAGATTACACTGAATACTAAGTTACTCAGTTTGCCTTTAAAAAGTCAAGAAAGGCAGAGGAGAGGAACAAAGACTCTATGAGACAAATGGAAAACATGTAGCAAGATGGAAGGAAGATCAATATTTCCATTAAATGTAAATGGACTAAGCATTCCAATTCAAAACCAGAGATTCTCAGAGTAAACATTTTTAAATTTTTTAAACGTTTATTATTTTTGGGAGAGAGACAGAGTGTGAGCGAGGAGGGGAAGAGACAGAGGGAGACACAGAATCCGAAGCAGGTTCCAGGCTCTGAGCTGTCAGCACAGAGCCTGACGTGGGGTTCAAACTCACAGATCATGAGATCACAACCTGAGCTGAAGTCGGATGCTTAACTGACTGAGCCACCCAGGCATCACAGAGTAAAAATTTTTTAAAGACCTAACTACATGCCATGCGTAACAAAAACACTGTAAATATGAAAACTGACAGATTAAAACTAAAAGTGCAAAATCAATCATGGCATGTAAACACTAAGCATTAAAAGACTGATGTGCCTATATTACTATTGGGCAGAGTGGACAAATTCCTTGAGAAACAAAAATTACCGAAACCAATACAAGAAGACATAGAAAGTCTAAATAGTCCTGTATCTACTGAAGAAATTGAATTCTTAATCAAAAACCTTCCCACAAGGAAAATTCCAGGTCAAGAGGGTTTAACTAATGAGTTGTGACATTTAAGAAATAAATAAAACCAACTTTACATAGACTAGGTTATAGGTTAAGTTCCCCAAGAAACGGACTTTAAGATAGAGAGTTTTAGTGAAGAGGTTTATTGAGGGGATGCTCTTGGGAACAACACCGATTACGAAGCAAATGGAGAAAGATTGAGCAGAAGGAGAAGTTGAACAAAAATAAAATTGCAACAGAGGTTTCAGCCTCTTTAAAGTTGTCCCAAACAGAGGGGCATTCCAGGTCTTTATAGTCCTGTGTCAACCTCATCATTGGGTGCAGACTAGGAAAGACAGCTCCACTGATCCAAGATCATTTCGAGGAAAGGACCCATCAACAGGCACCATTCCCAGAAGCTAGAAAAACTAAGTCCTTCATTCCTGAAATGGGTTTCTGGAATGGTTGAAAATACCATAGGATCTATTACAAACTCACTCAGAGAGTAGAAAAGGAACAAACACTTTGCAACTCATTTTATGGAGCCAGCAAAAATCCAACAGCAAAAACTAAAAAAGATAATGACACGAAAATTATAGGCCAATATTCCTCTTGAATATAGGTGCACAATTCCTTAATAAAATATTGGGAAATTGAATCTGTAATACAGTCAAACAATAATACATCATGACCAACGGGTGTGTATTCCGGGAATTTGAGATTGGTTTGATATAAAAAAGAAAGCAACATAAGTCACCAGACTAAAAGAATGAAGGGTAAAAATCACATGATCATCTCAAAAGATGCACAAGAAGCATTTGACAAAACTCAATTCCCATTCGTGGTCTTTTTAATTCTCAGAAAATGAAAAATAGAAAAGAGCTTCCTCAATCTGATAACAAGCGTCTAAGAAAAATCTACAGCTAACATCCTACTTAGCATGAAACACTGAAAGCTTTCTCCCTAAGAGCAGGAACTAGACAAGAATGTGTGTTCCCACCCCACCAGAACAATAAAGTAACAAAGTGGAATAAAAACCACACAGAATGGAAAGGAACACATAATGTTCACAAATGAAAGGATTGTTGATATAGAAAACTCTAAGGAATCTACAAAAACACTAACAAAACTAATAGATGAATTCAGCAGGTTCACGGGACACAAAACCAGTACCTAAAAATTAACTGTATTTCCATGTACTAGAAAGGAACAATTGGAAGATGAATTGTTTTAAAACAACCTAATTAAAAATAGCATCATAAATTAATTACCAAAGAATGAACCTAACAAAAGCTGGGCAAGACCCCTCTATTCAAAATTCAAGATCTACGTTAATGGGGAGATCCCATGTCCATTCTCTTTGAGTTTATTTGTAATTCAATGCAAAATCCCAGCAGTCTTTTTTAATAAGCCGAGTCTAATATATATGGCCATGTAAAAGACCTCAGATGGCCTGAAACGTCTTTAAAAAGAACAAAGTTGGAGGACTTTCATGATGGGATTCCAAGGTTTTACCCATAATGTTACAAGAAGATATCAAGACACAAGTGTGAAGCAAGGATACAGGGAACTTCAAGAAGACAGAAAAATATGGGGTGCCCGGGTGGCTTAGTCGGTTAAGCGTCCGACTTTCGCTCAGGTCATGATCTCACGGTTCGTGGGTTCGAGCCCCGCGTCGGGCTCTGTGCTGACTGGCAGCTCAGAGCCCTGGAGCCTGCTTCAGATTCTGTGTCTCTCCCTCTCTCTCTGACCCTCCCCTGCTCACGCTGTCTCTCTCTCTCTCCTAGAAATAAAAAAAAAAAAAAAAAAAAAGAAGACAGAAAAATAAGAGAACCAGGATTACCAAGCATATTTTAATAGAATTATAGAAATAAAAATATAATTAAAATTTAAAACACAGTGAATAGATTGAATTAGAATCAGCTAAAGAGGCTCTTGGGAAAACAGAAGATAAATTTGAAAAAAATATCCAAAAGGCCCATGAGATAGAAATGGAGGCAGAAAAAAAAAGTGAAGAGTTAGATAGAATGAAGTGAAAATGGGAACATATAGTTGACCCTTCAACAACACGGGTTTGAACTGCACGGGTCAACGCAGACCCAGATTTTTTTTCAATGGTACAGTACTATGTAGATGATGAATATTTGTTCACTGATATCCTACTTCAGATCTAAAAGGAGTCAGTGTGACTTACAGAGATGGAGTAAAGCAGAATTTTGTTATGACGAAGCCAAAGCAAAAGGGAAATAGGGTGGAAATACATGATAAAGTTGGATTAGCATAAACATACATCCAGAAAGCCTTGCTAGAAGATGGTGGACAGTTACCTCCAATACTCCCAGCAGCAAAGGCAAAGAGGAAAATATGGTCATTTTTAACATTTCTAATGTCCTAAGCATTAAATCCAAACCAGTCAGGAGAATGACAGCTTTCCCTGGTTCAGGGACCTCAGAGAACTGAGACCCCAGTAAAGTGGAATGTGCACAAGTTAACAGACACTTCGGATATATCCCTCGACAAATCCAACGACCTATTTTTTTGCCCTAGTTTCTTGCAATGTCCTTCAGTGAAGGCCAATGTGAAAGCAATTCTACAAGGACCAAACCAGTGAAGTCCAGGTACACAGCTCTCTGATGTCTGGCTCAATTCAAGGACAAGGTTTATAAGAACTAGGGTCATGGTTCTTGACTGTTGGGGGTTTGTGGGTCACTCTGAGGATCCAATTAAAGCACAGGCTGTGTCAGCGACATTTCCTGAAATATGTAACATATTTGCTGAGTCTCAATTCCAATTCCCATGAGGTCCCGATGTGTCAGTTTGTTACGCTTGTATTCCATTACAACTGAATAATACTAACAACAATAGCAATGGTAGGAATAGTAGACAATAATAATAACAAGAGCAGCAACAAATGCTCATGTAATACCATGTATCCAGCACTTTTTTAAATGGATGGACAAATTCCGTAAGCCTCCAAGCACACGCACACCTTGCTTGTGCAAGCTTGTATAGATTTTCTTTCTTTAGGCAAGGAGAAGGCATTAAAAAGCTACGGTAAGTTCTTTAAAGAAGTGGAATCAGTCAAAGACATCTTGTCTCAGAAGAATCTGTCGCAAATGTTTATGAAGCTGAATAACCCAAGATGGAAAGACTAGAAACAGGAAGACCGGTGGGGAGGGGTCCCAGCAATCTTGGTATAAAGTGGTGGACAGGGGATTAAATATACAGAGAGAAACAAGTGTTAACGAGGATGTGGGCAAAGGGGAACTTTCTTGTGCTGTTGGTGGGAATGCAAACTGGTGTAGCCATTGTGAAAAACAGTACGGAGGTTTCTCAAAAAATTAAAAATAGATCTAATAGTTGCCCAGGAAGGTATTTACCCCCCAAAATACAAAAACAGTAATTCAAAGGGATACATGCACCCCTAAATTTATAGCAGCATTATTTACATGAGGCAAGATATGGAAGCAGCATGGACCAAATGTCCACTGATACATGAATGGATAAAGAAGAGTTGGTACACACACACACACACACACACACACACACACTGAAATATTATTCAGCCATAAAAAGGAATGAAATCTTACCATCTGCAATGACGTGGATGGAGCTAGAGAGTATAATACTAAGCAAAATAAGTCAGAGTAAGACAGATACCATATAATTTCATATATATGTGGAATTTAAGAAACAAAATAAATACGCAAAGGAAAGAAGAGAGAGAGAGAGAAGCTAAGAAACAGACTGTCAACTACAGAGAACACATTGATGGTCGCCAGAGAAGCTGGTGGGGGATGGGAGAAATAGGTGATGGGGATGAAGGAGCGCCCTTGCTGTGATGAGCACTAAGTGATGTATGGAAGTGTTGAATCACTATATACTGTACACCTGACACTAATATTACACCGTATGTTGATTATTACTAGAATTAATTTTTAAAATATATATAATACATAATTATATAAAATATGTATATTATATATACTATATATAATATATACATGTAAAATACATGTATTGTATATTCTACATATAATTACATATAATATACTATATAGTACTATACTATGCCATATTATACTATATAGTACTATAGTATACTATAGTGTTATGTATGTATACTATATAGTAATACTATATATCTATATAGTATACATCTATATAGTATATATCTATGTATTATATATACTACATATATACTATATACTATATATACTATACTATATAATACTATTTTACACTGGTATATATAATATATAGTATACATAATATTATATAGTATAGTATATAATTATATATTTATAGTATATATATTTATATGTAAATCTGAGTCAACATGTGAGCCCAGTTGATGACAGGGGTCATGGAGAGGAAAAAGTTCAATGCAGGTGACCTTGCACGAGTTCCTTCCCTCTTCTGTCCTCGGTTCCCCTGTTTGTAAGAGAAGGGAGCTGGGCGGTCTCTGATCCTCTGAGCACATGGGCTGGCACGTGGGCACCTCATGGGCACAGCAGCAGCTCGACAGCGGGTGATGTTTGTGATGTGTGTGGACTGACTTAAACTGATGGCCTCGAGGTGCTACGGCGCCTCCTGAGCACTGAGGGAAAACAGCTTTGTTGTTGACTGTCTTCTCTTCATCCATCAGGAAGCTTTAGAAAGGTTACCAAGTGCCACCATGTGAGCGGGGGACTCCGAGATGGGAGAGACGGCTCCGAGCCTGCAGGAGCGCCCAGCCTGCAGCCCCTGACTTGGGGGAAGAAGCATCGCCTCCAGATGCTCAAAGCCCAGACCGGGGGGGACAAACATCTGAGGCATCAGTGACGACCCCACACGGTGCTGCCCGAGCGTCTACACCAGCTCTGGGGACTCAGAGTGGGGCCCAATGGATTCCGGTGGAAACAGCTTGTGGATCACTGGAAGACAGGAAAACCCATAAAGATGATTCTGTGCTCTCAAAAACAAGTTAAACCTTGAAACCTTATTACATGGGGAGAAATGTCAGAGGGATTGGAATGCCTGCCATTAAAATATCATCAGTGCTCTTAAGCACATTGGCTTTTTTTCACAGCCTACAAGAACACTAACTTTTGTTGAAAAAGAAAGAAATAGCTAAATGCCCATGTCAACTTGGCCTGGTGGGACAGGAAGAGCAAGGGATAGGGACCTGTCTCATCTGTCCTAAGTCATAACATTTCTCTGGATGTTAATTTCCCCGTGTGCAATAAAAATAGCTGTAACCACTTCTGTAAACTGCTTCTCTCATGAACTTCATGGCCACCGTTTGCTGAACGGCTGCAAGGTACCAGACTCCACACTAGGAAGTTTACGTGCAGTTATCATCTCGATTCATCTTCACAGTGAGGACCCAAGGGCCGGGCGTTACTTCACTGTGACTCAGCCCGCAGAGAGCGGACATAACTTTCTGAGTTCAAAAGCCTATGTGGGGTGGAGCCACGTTCTGAACTCACAGCGGTCTTGCTTTAAAGCCTGGCCACTGAAGCCGCCTTTGAGAGTCTGAAACCCCAAGGAAATAAACGTGGGCGAGGCACGCCGGATGGTGAAGCACCCTGAACACTGGACTAGCGACAAGTTGACACCATCCACTCTTTTGAGCCGTGTCCTCTCCTGATGGGGGGAGCTTTGCAGCTGGAGTTAGGATCCAGGTGTCCGAAGAAACACGTAGCTGCTTAGCACTCTCCACTCAGTTGACAGATGCCCAAGGAGAAATAGTCCCAAGTGGTGGAATTGCGTAAAACCTTACCTCCCCCTCCAATGGCCTCCCTCTAGCCCCCAACCCCCTCCGAGGCACGCAGGCATGCAAACCCACACAGGAATCCCAAATTAGCTCAACCTGCCTCCCAGCTGCTGGATGAGCCTAATTAGACCAAATTAATAATTTATTCAAGCAAAATGAGACATGCCAAGAATCTCCGGGGAGGCTGTAAAATGAATATGCCGTCTTATTAGGTATATGTGTCAACACCCCACGCATCCCTTTGGTTTTGGGATAAGAGGCCGAGAACCATTTGACATGATTCACCTTCTTGGGCCACAGCTCTGAAGTCCTCCCACCTGCCTCTCTCCGTGCGTGACATCTGTCCTGCTACACATTCCTCAGCTCCCCTCCTCCTCTCCCTCCTCCCCTCCTCCCGCCCCTGCTCCCTCTCCCCCTCCTCCCTCTCCTCTTCTTCCTTCACCCTGACACATCATTAACCTAAACTCTCAAGATCATTCTCCCCCACCAGAAAGGAAAGCCAGATGACAAGCTAATATTTCCATGTCACACGTTGAATGATTCTTACATAAAAATTAACAGGCACTTGACAAAGTCATAATTACTAACTAATGATGCATTATGCAATTTCCATAATTAGTCATGTTATTGATACTTCCTTCCGACCACAGAGCCAGCAGGGCCACCTTTATTTACAGCGGGACAAATGGCTAGTCTGTGTGCAGGTTGTCACCAGAGAACTTTGGGGAAACACCCTTTCCTAACACACACCCAGACCCGGCCCCGGGCCCATCCTCTCTGGAGCTGGTTTCTCTCAGAGCAACGGGAACAGACCCACCAATTGTGTCCAAGGGCCAATTTGAGGACACCGATGCTTGGCACCGGGGCAAATTTCTGAGTGTCCCAGCCATTTGAGGCACATCATGAAAGGAGGTGTGGAAGCTGAAGACATTTATAGAATTTTGCAAACAGACTTCTCCACTCACTATCCTCCCAGCCATCCTTCTGAAGACTGCACCTATTAACCATTTTACAGGTGGGAACACTGAGGCTGACAGAGGTGAAACCATGTGCCCCAGTGCACAGTGACCACGTGGGGCTGGGATGCAAAGGCACATTTTCTGAGTCGAAGCCTATGTAGGAGGCTGTGCCATATAGCGGGGTCAGATAGCAATTTCAGATATTGGCTTTGCCCCTCAGCAGCCACATTGTTTCAGGCAAGTCACTAACTTCTCTCGTCCCTGGTCTCCTCAGCTTTAAAATGAAAAAAGCGACTGACAGAATGGGAAAAGATAGTTGCAAATGACATATTTGATAAAGGGCTAGTATCCAATATCTATAAGGAACTCACCAAACTCCACACCTGAAAAGCAAACAATCCAGTGAGGAAATTGGCATAAGACATGAACAGACACTTCTCCAAAGAGGACATCCAGATGGCCAACAGACACATGAAACGATGCTCAGTATCCCTCCTCATCAGGGAAATACAAATCAAAACCACACTGAGATACCACCTCACGCCAGTCAGAGTGGCTAAAATGAACAAATCAGAGAACACGAGATGCTGGTGAGGATGTGGAGAAACAGGCACCCTCCTACACTGTTGGTGGGAATGTAAACTGGTGCAGCGCCTCTGGAAAACAGTGTGGAGGTTCCTCAAAAAACTAACAATAGAACTCCCCTATGACCCAGCAATAGCACTGATAGGAATTTACCCAAGGGATACAGGAGTGCTGATGCATGGGGGTTCATGTACCCCAATGTTCATAGCAGCACTCTCCACAATAGCTAAAACATGGAAAGAGCCTAAGTGTCCATCAACAGACGAATGGATCAAGAAGATGTGGTTTATCTATACAATGGAATACTACATGGCAATGAGAAAGAATGAAATCTGGCCATTTGTAGAACATGGATAAAACTCAAGGGTGTTATGCTGAGTGAAATAAGTCAGGCAGAAAAGGACAGATACCATATGTTTTCAATGATAAGTGGAATAGAAGAAACTTAACAGAGGACCATGGGGGAGGGGAAGGGGAAGG
>NW_024080678.1:51387-156570 GCF_003009895.1 Hyaena hyaena | reverse complement strand
CCTAGAAATAAATAAAAAAAAAAGAAGTGAACCCTAATAAAAAGTAAAAATTAAATTAAAAAGTAGGAGCCTAATTTTCCTCTCCCTGAGAGGAAGAACTAGACTCAGACCCTTGCTTCTAACAAATGAAGCAAAAGAGAACTATTACAGAGGGCATATTGTAGTACACTGGGTTGTGAGTCACAAACTATCACTAGGGTTCTAGAAACAGACACTAACCAGAGAGGAGCACATGAGTGGTTCAGTACCTTCCTCTTCTGTTTAGAACAGAAATAATAAGGATGGCAAGAAATACGGGCCATTTACTTAATTTAAAAGTTCCTAGATAACAACATTTAAAAAGGAAACCAGATAGGGTAAATTTTAGTATAATTTATGGAATCCAACATATCCAAAATATTAGCATTTCAACATGTCAATATTTCAACAAGAGTCAATCATTTTTAACTTTTTAATGAAATGTTTTTTTTGCACTGGTCTTTACAATCTAACGTGTATTTGAGGGGTGCCTGGGTGGCTCAGTTGGTTAACCGTCCAACTCTTGCTTTCGGTTCAGGTCATGATCTCACAGTTTCATGAGTTTGAGCCCTGCGTCAGGCTCTGCGCCAACACAGAGCCTGCTTGGGATTCTTTCTCTCATCGCTCTCTGCCCCTTCTTCATTTGCACTGTCCCTGTCTCTCTCAAAGTAAATAAACATTAATAAACAAACAATAAATAAACAAAATCCAGTGTGTGTTTTACGCTCATGGAGCATAAATACAGACTAGCCATATTTCAAGCCTGCAACAGCCACAAGCAGGGCAGGTCTAGAAAACTGTTTTCTGCAACTTGTTGTCCTTTTAGAAATGTGAGTGTAGAGCTCAAAGAAGGTGAAAGTAAAGGATTTTTTAAATGCCTAAGGAATTTTTAAAGTTTTCTTTACGGAGATCTATCACTGTATAGATTCCCGAGCTGGGAAGGAGTGGCCTTCATGGAAGGAAAAAGGGAGGGCAAGGGCCGTGCTTCCTGTCAGGAAGAGGAGGGACCGCTCTGAATAGAAATCTACACACGATCCCACCAAGAATCAGCTGGAGGTGGGAGAGCATCCATCACCTGAATTTTTAAGCAACACATCCCCCAGCATTCACTCAGCCACCCCTCTCACACACAGCCCTACGTCCCACTCAAAAGGAAAGTTGCAGTTTGTTCTGAAGCAGATCTGGAAGGGAAAAGAGAAGGGAAAAAAAAATTTTTTTAAAAAGAACATTTGGCTTTCTCCAAAAACACTTCTCCAGCTAGAGCACTGCCCCCCCCCCAGCAACGTTCTCTTCTCAGATCGCCGCTGTGAAGGGGGGGCCCACCAAAACCAGGGGCTGCAGCAGTCCATGATCTCCACAGGAAAATCTACTCCGGGGCCACCAGAGTCCCCCTCTCTCTCCTCTCTCACTCCTACTTCTTGAGAAGCTAGATTTAAACCACTATGGAAAACAGCCAGCTGTGTGAGTCACTGCAGCCATCCCAAGGGGCTTGGGCAAAATCCAGAGGACAGCTGGAAACAGCTGTCGTGAGATCAACTGCAAATGGGGAGGAGGGAGAGGATGAATTCATAGTTTATTACACATGATCCCATTATGGCCTCAGAAAAGCTGGTTTTCATTTTCCCTCCCAAAGTTTCTTCTCCTTTCTTACTTAAAATCCTTCTCCTAATGAAGGCAGCAACAACGAACTCACAACCGAAGCCCCCCAGGGATGACTACCTGGGGTGGGGTACCACTCTCACCGTGGGTCTCCCGCCACGTGCATGGGCTAACAGGAATCCCCCAGGTAAGGAAAAAACTATTAAAGAGCAGCTGTAAAGGCAGACGCCTCTGACCTGAATAGAACTTCTAAAAAACAAAGCACCAGGAATCAGGGGACTGCTGAAATTCAGCACAGCAACAGTCCCAGGGAAAGAGGGGCTCACTCCCATTCCACGCATGATGATGATGATGATGATGATGATGATGATGATGATGATGTAACACTGTCTCTTAAGGCAACAGGAAGATGGGCCAGAAGAGTGTTTCTCAGCAGGACCAGAAGGGAACCGGCCTGTAGACTTCTACTCCACTTTCCTACCGGCCAAAACAACGTCCGTCTTCACACATCAGCCCTTGAGGTCCTGAAGAAAACAGGTGGCTGACGTCCGGTCTAGCTGAGGGTACTAAAATGAGCAGTGTGACAACAGGTAACTCCTACACAAGGACTCCTCCGAGTGTGATAACTGAGGGAAGAACGGGGATTTACAGGCGTGTGACACAAACAGGTATTAATGGGCTCGGGGAACAGGAGATGAGAACTAGTAGGCATGCTCTCCCCCCCCCCCCCCGCCGGCCTCAGCACGCCTGCACGGCCATTCTTCAAAACCCCTGTGCCCACAGCTCACGTGGTATCTACAACACACGCCTGGGGTGGGGAGGGGAGGTCTAGAGAGATTTTGAGAAGCCAGTGAAAAACTCCCTCAACTCCCCCTGTTGCCCACCTGCTGTCGGCGATACCGTTCTTCAAGATACAAAGAGAGTCAGCATCTCTCCGTACATTCCCTTCCCTCCAGTGCTGTTTTTCAGTGCAGAACTTTAGTTATTTCTAACACAGGATTTAAGCATTTACTCTATGACATCATATATAGGACCTCCCGCAATGAATTTCCAAAGCCCGCGGCAGGAGCCCCTGAACAGGGGAGGGCGCACAGAGGAAAGTCTGAGTCAGCCTCCACGGTGGAGGAAAGTTCCCCTTGGCCTCCCAGACTTACGATTACAATAATTAATGACAACTTGTAAAAGTCGTACATAAAAACTTTTGTAGCCGCCCGAGCTTACATTCTGGATCCCTTTTATTTTTTTTTGCCTTTAATGTCTCACCTTTCCAAGTGCCCAGCAAACCCAGCAAAACAACCGTGGTGCAATCGTGTACTGAATGCCACCTTTCTCACCAGCAAATAAGCAGGGTTTATGACCCTTTCCTATGGTTTACCTCATCAGCTTACACTGTTACTTAACTCTAAGTTTATACACCACCCACTCAACTAAACCAGAAGCCCCTGCGGATCACCCGCTGGACCTTACTCTTCTGCCCATGCTCCCACACACAGAGCGGAGCCTCAAGCACCACCTCACAGTTAGGTTTTACTTTCCATAAAATGAGGGCAGGGACGAGACGAGAGACTGCGTCTAAAATGTGCAAAATGAGGGGCGCCTGGGTGGCTCAGTCGGTTGGGTGTCCGACTTTGGCTCAGGTCATGATCTCATGGTTCTTGGGTTCAAGCCCCACATCGGGCTCTGTGCTGACAGCCAGCTCAGAGCCTGGAGCCTGCTTCAGATTTGGTGTCTCCCTCTCTCTCTGCCCCGCCCCTGCTCACGCTGTTTCACTATCTTAATAATAAATAAACATTAAAAAAAATTAAAATGCGCAAAATGAGGAAGCAACAAAGGTGAGTCTTTCCAAAGGAAGCCTTCCTCCGGAAGTGGAGAAGAAAAGTTTTCATCAAGTCTTAGAGCAAGCGGACACCCAAGGCCCCGGCGTCTCCTCGCAACAGCCAGTCTCAGGGCAACATAGCTAAGCAGCCAAAGCCACGTACTTGCACTTTCAGCCCCTTGTCCTCCAGACTGTGTTTCTGACAACCGCAACAACTTCCTTTCCGATCAGCCCACAGTGGCGGCCACTGCTGATAACCAGCAAGGATTTCAAGAAGTCTGCCCATCTGTTTTGAAGGGCGACTTGAGGAAGACAACAGATAATAATGTCCCAGGCCCATGGGGGGGGGGGGGGGAGGGCACAGGGTCCGGGAGGCTGAAAAGGTAACAAGGGAGTTTGTGAGAAGAAATTACCACCAGCTAAAAGGTCAGAGTGTATTCAATTCACATATGGGCATGGTGGTAACCACACAATTTTCTTTAAGGTTTTTTCCCCCCAAACCAGGCAACAAGAAAAAAAGAATCATAAATTAGGGTCTAAGGGCAACATAAAAATTGATTTTTTAAAAATAAGCAATGGATGGGGCAGTTGGTTGAGTGACTTCGGCTCAGGTCATGGTCTCAGGTTCATGGGTTCGAGCCCCATGTCAGGCTCTGTGCTGACAGTCAGAGCCTGGAGCCTGCCTTGGATTCGGTGTCTCCCTCTCTGCTCCACCCCCACTTGTACTCGGTCTCTCTCTTTCAAAAATAAATAAATAGTCCAAAAAAATTTCTTTCTTAATAAGCAATGGAAATAACTGAACATCAGACTTGAGAGGGTCTGGTCACATGAGAAATTTTCATTAACTACACGTTACTGGACGAGTACTGTTACCCGTGCTTAGCACACAGACACACTCACCAGGAAGCAGTGGAATATCTCCGCCCAAGTTTCCACAGAAGACAGGTGCCCAAAGACAGAAGCTAAGCTTCTTAAATCTACGGGGAGAACTTCAGTCTTAGACGTGAAATTCGAAACACAGAGGAATCCATTATTAACTTTACAGATTTAATACCCAAAATGCTGGAAATGCAGAAGATATAGTTCTTACAAAAGTACTAAAACCACGTACACTATATTCAAAGCAGAATTTTAGATCTGGAAAGGGACTGGGTTATTCATTATACTGTAATAACAATTCCAACACACTGTGTCCAAGGAGTTGAAAGCACAGGACTTTAAGTAGTTAGGTGCATATAGAATGAGGAAGACTCGGAAGCTTTAACTTTTGCACTTGAGAATTTGTGCTAATTCACAGCCTCTGTATTACACTTAACTTTATTCTAAGAAGAAGGAAAACGGAGGGATGGGAGGAAGGAGGAAAAGAGGGAGAGGGAATGAACAAAGGTCCTAAAGTGCGTTTTACCTCCTATGACAGAAAAATGCACCCCACTTGGGGTCTCAGTATGTACCTTCCTTGTGTCTGTTTTCCTTTGCTTTTCCTCCATCTTCTCTGGGGCAGTTCTGGATTTTGTTCACAGTCCTGGTTTCTCTCTCCGCCCTTTGTGCTTTCTGCCTGTCTTCCTTCCAAGGCTGCCTGCCAGCCTCTTTACCTCTTTCCCTGTCCCTGCCCCCAACTTCAGGTCTCCACACAAAACAAAAGTAAATTTCTCTGAAAAGCAAACAAGACAGTTTATAATTGAAAGTTGCTTACAATGTTACAAAGCATCTGCTCTAAGCCTTCCAGTTTAGGAAATTAAGGGTCTGCCCAATGTCACAAAACCCATAGATGGTAGAAATGAAACTAAAATCCAGGTTGTTCCATTAAAGTACTAAAAGAAAAGCACAGAAAGTTATTTTTGTGGTTTTTATTATTTAATGTTTATTTATTTTTGAGACAGAGAGTGAGCGGGGGAGGGGCAGAGAGAGAGGGAGACAGAATCAGAAACAGGCTCCAGGCTCTGAGCTGTCAGCAAAGGGCTTGACGTGGCGCTCGAACCCACAAACCGTGAGATCATGACCTGACCCGAAGTCGGACACTTAATTGACTGAGCCACCTAGATGCCCCGAAAGTTATTTTTAAATCTCAGAGAGGAGACAGTCTTTCCCAGAGAAAAACAAAAAACAAAAACAAAGATCCAAAAACTTGAAAATAAATACCTATAGATTCAATTAGATTCCAAAACATATGCCAACACATACACATACTTCTATGCTATAAATAAACTCAAAGGACAAATGGCAAACTGAATGTAAATTTTGAAACATGAATGACAGAGCTAATTTCCTTAATTTATAAAAGTTCTTGTCAATTAAAAAAAAAAAAGCTCTTTCAAACCTGAGTTCATGACGAAGAATACAAATGAATTTTAGACATATTAAAAAAAAAATCTCCAGGGGCGCCTGGGTGGCTTAGTCGGTTAAGCGTCCGACTTTCGCTTGGGTCATGATCTCGCGGTTCGTGGGTTCGAGCCCCGCATCGGGCTCTGTGCTGACTGCCAGCTCGGAGCCTGGAGCCTGTTTCAGAGTCTGTGTCTCCCTCTCTCTCTGACCCTCCCCTGCTCACGCTATCTCTCTCTCTCTCCTAGAAATAAATAAAAATATTTATTAAAAAAAAAAAGATCTCTTTACATTACAGGAATACAAAAGATCAAGGTACCATTTTTCACTTAAGACTCTTAAAAATCAAAGTACAGAAACACATTTGCCAAAATGACAGGAGAAAGTCATCTTACACTTACGAATGGCACCTTTGCCATTCATGACAGTATACAATTCTGGAGGCTGCTTGGCAATACCTATTATTTAAATATGGAAATGTCTGTACCCTTAGAAACCAACACCGCCACTTCTCAGAATCTGTCCTCAAGAACCTACCTGTGTGCACAGGGATATATTCACAAGCAGCAATGCTTATAGTAGCAGAGGACTGGAAACAACCTAAATGTCTAGCAATAGGAATGTTTAAACAAACCATGACTTAAAAAAAAAAACTTTCTATGGAATACTATGTGGTCACTTCAAAAGAATGAGGTTGGTCTGCATAAACTGAAACAAAATGTTCCCCAAGACATTCTGTTCAGTGAAAAACAAAGAAGAGCCTTTAGGTATATAAAGGGGCATCTCCAAGCACATGCACAAACAGAATTCCTCTAGAACATAACAGAAACTACTAAGGCTTCTATCACACCACACTCCAAAAGGAAGTTCTGGACTCTCCCAGTTCTGTGAAAAGCTCCTACGTTGGTAAGTTCTTCTCCACTGCTAACCTGCAGTAACCTTCAAAACACTAGTCCCCTACCACCTTCTCCTTGAACTCTTGAACCCTATGCAGCGAAGCTCTCTGGTCCTTCTCAACCCCTTCTTTGCCTGTGTACAACTCAGCACCTGGGCCCCCAGGTAACCCTTCCCCACCTCTACAGCTCTGAATTTTTCCTCACTCTTTCAATATTTCTGTATCCTAACATAAACTCACTCTCCCCATAAACATACCCCATAGCCTTCCAAAGCCTATAAATAAGGTCATTACTAGGACTTGGCATTCCCTTTGCTCTCCCCACTGCTGCTTTTCTATCAATTCATTTCATTCATTATTCATCAAACAGTTACTGTATACCATGTACATAATGTGAAGTCAAAAAGAGAAACCTAGCACCTGGTCTCTGTTTTAAGATATGTGCAGCCTGGGACAAATGCTCGAAAGTAAGCTTCTTGGCATAGCACACAAGACAAGGAAAGAAAACAGATGCAGAGGAAGCAACCTAATAATCGGCCACACATACCAAACTGACAGCTCTGGGTACCTCTAGGGAAGGAACAGAGATGGAAGTGGTGGTCAAAGCCACCACTGGCTTTTACGTGTTTGTTCCTGATTTTTCTACTTGTAAAAATATATCCACATATTAATTTATAATTTAAAATAAACTTTAAAAAGGAGATGATGTCTAACCAATCTTGATGTTCCTAATGCCTATCCAGCCCCGTGCCTGGCACACTGGCGGAACTCCGTAAATGATCACTGAACAAAAGCACAAACAGAGGTGCAGGGCTCTCCAGGGCAGAATGGAAAGGAGGAAAAACAATCCAACAAAGCTAACGCAGGGCCGTCTCCATCTCAGCAGTACTGACATCTCGGACTGGATCTCTCTTCACTAGGGCACCGCCTATGTGTTTTTAGGGTGTTGAAGCAGCACCCCTGGCCTCGACCCACCAGAAGCCAGCAGCACCTCCACAGCTACACAACTCAAGAATGTCAGGCGGGCAAAACCTCACCCAGTTGAGAACAAGCAAGTTTATCCTTACACATCATTCTCTCCACTTCCTCAACTGCCATGGCTTTCTCTCAATCTGCCCAGTGATTCCAATGCTTAGTCCTCAATGATGTCAGCACTCACAGCACTCAAGCTGTTGACCTTCAACCTACTTACTTCCAGGGGGCTTTCCTCCACCCTAATCATCCATCTGATAACTATTCCTTAGGAATCCTCACTGCCCAATCTCTTCTAACGTCAAGATCTCAAATTTGGATCACAAGCCCATCCTTTGTCTTTTGTCTTCTGGACCCTTTACTGCACTTGAGCCAGTTTGTTCCAACTTCCCCGTGCCCCGCCCAGGGTAATGTGCACTTGTTACACTTGTGGGCTTCTCAGTGTGGTGTGATGAAGTTAAGAAGCTATCAGGACCACCTCAATGCAAGCCGGCACTTAACTGAGACTTAGTAATTTTATTCTAATTGTTGATGAGCTATCTAACTACACCGGAACAGCACCTACTTCTAAAGTCTCTACTGTTTTCACAGGGTAAACACCACGCTCTCTGCAGGCCACCATTCTTCCCTAGCTGACAGAAAGAGCTCCTTGGACATGAGCTTGGTTACCTTGCCTTCTCATACACATCTGGTGCTCAATAAATAGGTGTAAAATTTAGGAAGGAAAATAATCATGAGTTTATATGGGCTCCACTTAAAGAAGTCATTTTTATGAGGAAAAAAGCTCTAAATTTGATTCTAATTCAAGATCTTATTCTACAATGGTTTGTTTGACAAAGAGAGAGGAGCACGCACATAGAAGGAGGGGCAGAGAGAGAGGGAGAGAATCTTAAGCAGGCTCCACACTCAGCACAGAGCCTGCCAGGGGCTCGATCTCATGACCATGAGATCATGACCTGAGCCGAAACATGAGTCAGTCGTTTAACCAAATGAGCCACCAGGCGCTCTAACATTCTACAATTCTAAGCAACCTCGAGGAAAGTCAACATGCCTGGCCAGCGTCTCAAGCTATCCCCACCAACCAAGGGCACGTACTGCTGCCGCATAGGGGTCCTCTGGGTAATCATTAAAGCACAGTGAGGTTTCAGAATGAAAAATAAAATGTAAGCTCCCATGATAACGGTCCATAAATGAACAAAAAGTGCTGCCCATAACTGTGAGCGACTCTCAATTCTGTAATTCAACGTGATGTAGGAAAGTACTGGAACCAGCTAAGGCTGATGGCAATTCCACATGCTAACGACATATTACTTGGCTCTCTGAAGAATGACCGATATTCTCCGAGAGCAAAACTGCTCTGCGATAGGAAACAAGGGCCTTAAATAATTAATCAGCATGAACACCTGTACAACATCTTTAGAATTCAGTGTCCCGTTTCCACCTACCCTAATGCCTTCCACAGGTACCAGTTTACTGTCAGAAGAAACAGGCAGCATACTTAAAGAATCTCTAGAACCCTACTATTAAGGCATAACACTTTCCATCAGCTTTTGTCCCGTGAGATAATTATGGAATAAGAAGCTTGGCAAAAGCCTCGGCAGAATACAGCCAATCGCTTCTCAAAACATGTTCTAAACTTTCTTCTTGACCTTCAGCATATGGTGGCCTACACGGGATCTTAAAAGCATTTTGGCCAGCCGCTTTTGGAAACTTGGGAGCAAAATTATTTTTAGCTAAAAAAGTTTATTTCAATCCCTTTCTCATAACTCAGAAGCATCTAACTAGGTTTGGTTCAAGCTTTCTAGAGTAACTTTTCTTTGACTGAATGCAAAGCATAGGATATTTCAGCTTCGAAGGAGAAACTTTCTCCTTAAGAGGCATTAACAACCAAAAGGTGCTAACACACAAGATATGTGTTTAAAAAAAAAAAAAAGAAAGAAAAAAACTCACTGGCCTACCGGTCACCTACTCCAGAATACTGTGAGATTAAGCACATTAACATTCATAAAATTTTTGGAACGCCTCTGACGGACAAAACATTGTTACAGCATTCCAAGCAAGAAGAGTGAAATGCATGCCTGCCAGGTCAAAAGTGCTTCCCATAAATTTAAATGTAACGTAAGGGAACGTCAGATTCAAGCTGTTTCCATGCAGCACTCAAACTGTGATTCCAAGTAAAGAGAAAGCCTCTTCAAGGATGAAGACAGGGGAAAACAAACAAGGAATTCTGCTAGAAGGCAGCTCAACCACGTACCTACGACATAATCAAATACGGGTTTTCTTTGTTCTCTCCTACTCGTCTTTGATGAACAGACTGTCACCACTCCGCCTGCCATGGGGCCATGTTCCCTGGGTGGCAGGATAATCCAATCACCATCACCACGATGCCAACTTCAAGAATGACTGTATAGATTGCAAGGGGACAACAGTCTGTGGACGAATTACCCACCAAAGACACTTTGGGGAAATCCATGTCCTCAGCCATCTATTCCAACCCCATGGGTCCCCCCCAGCTCCTAGCACCCCTTGCCCTCACACCTACTGCTGCGTCTGGCCTGGACCGGCCTGCACTCCCGCTCCTTCCCCTGCCTAGCCCTTGCTCACTCCCTCAATCTCAGCAACGGCTCCTGCAGAGGTCTCCCTGGGCCCAGGCCACCCAGCTGGATAAGAAAACCTCTATTATGCTCCCACAGAAACACTGCACTCATTCCTATCAGGGTACAGAGGCTCCTCTATTACCATCAGGTTAGGTCTGGGATGAAAGGCTATTCCTAGGTCCGCTAGTTCATAAAACCCCAATGTGAAAAAATCCAAGTAATCTAGTGGTGTGCATCTAGTGAGGAAATATTTCTTAAGAAAACTGACTTATGAAATGGTCTTCACTTGTTTTATTTCTTCTCAACTCACTTTATGATTTGCTCTGGACCCATTATAATTGTCCGCGTTGTTAAATAATCCACCCTGCACACATTGTCAATATCTATCATTTATTTTTTTTAATGTTTTTTATTTATTTTTGAGAGACAGAGAGAGTAGCGCGAGCAGGATAGGGTCAGAGAGAGAGGGACACAGAGAATCCAAAGACAGGCTCCAGGCTCTGAGCTAGCTGTCAGCACAGAGCTCAACGCGGGGCTCGAACCCACAAACTGTGAGATCATGACCTGAGCTGAAGCCAGACACTTAACCGACTGAGCCACCAGGCTCCCCGATATCTATCATTTCTAACATTACTTCCATTTGTTATCATCTTTACACTTATCCACCCCTTCATATCAGAATTTTTGTTATAATCAGAGGTTTTAGCCTTACAGAATAAGACAATTAATGATAAATATAATAAAACATAGTAAATAATAAATACAAGCACCGGCAACACCCTGCGTACCAGTGAACAATGTGACAGACAAAATTAAAATGGCCACGTGCCACCACCAGCACTATTTTTGTCTTTGTGGTAAGCAGAATCGGCACATTTTGCTCTAACACATGACTTCATTCATTTTTCTAAGAAAATTGGCAAATTCAAGCAGTATAAGTAAAATAGCTCCTGTGTTATTCCTACATCTTATTCCTACATCATGTTAATAAATTATTTTGATTGTTTTAAACAATACAAGCACATGATACCAAATTCAAAAGGCAACAAAGTCTCCCACCTACACCCCTACTTCTCCATCACTCAGTAACACTCCCCAGCGGCAACCCCTCTACCCGTTATCACAATCTCGTGTTTCCCGGCAAAGAGTCTGTGTGTACGTGCACACATGCGTTCCTTTGTGACATAACAGCAACAAACTGTACACTTTTCTGCGCCTTGAATTTTGACACCTGACGTATTTCAAGAGTCTTCTGCATTTGCTCGTGTGGAGCTGTCTGACCCTTTGTAACGGCCGCGTGATATTTCATTCCGTGGCTGCACCTTATTTTAGTTCACAGATTTCCTGTCAAAGAGTATTCGGTCTTGTTCGACCGCATACACTTCTAGGAATGTTGACATGTATATTCCTGCACACAGATGCAGAAATATCTACTGGATGAATTCCTAGAAATGGAGCTGCTGAGTCAGAGAATACGTGTGTTTTACAGTTTAGTAAGTATTGCTAAACAGCTTCTCATGGGGGGTATGTGGCTTTTCACACACACCCCCACCCAGTAACACAAGTACCCATTTCTCCACCTACACGCTTAGCAATACATGGTGTACCCAATTTCTATTCCAGGGGGCAGCTGTTCCAGACACCCCCCCCCAATAAACTTCACAGATTCCATAAAACCTTTCCTTTGATGATCTCTGTACCCCCAAGGTCTAGCATGCTGTAAGTACTCACATGTTGTTAAGTGATTGAATGAACAAACAAGCAAAAGAGCAGGGGCTTTGGGGGCACGTGGCTGGCTCAGTCAGTTGAGTGTGCAAGTCTTGATCTCAGGGTGGGTGAGTTCGAGCCCCATGTTGGGCATAAAGATTATTTAAAAAAAAAAAGAGAGAGAGAGAGTAGTGGCGTTTGCACAATAAGAGATTTACCTTTAATATAAGGGATGATGAAAGTGATTTAAATATAAGTAATATTCCCCTTTTATAAGGGCAAGTGGGATAAGAAAGGACGGACAGATTGATGGATTCTGACCCAAAATGGTTTCTCCTAGAGGTAAAGCAAGAAATATTTGTCCGAAATACACTACTGTTCTACCTTAAAGACCGACAGCCTATCTTCAGAGTGTCAAGAAAGCAGAAGGGCCTCCAATGCAGGTCCCAAAGGAAGAGTAAGATCCCTTCTCTGAAACTGCCACAGGGTACTGAAGCTTCTCACATTCATACGGTTCTTACACACCTTTCCAAAAACTTGACTCACATCATGTATTGGACACAGTGACACAGACGGTTAACATTTCATTCATTTGCTTCTGTACAGTACCTGGCATCATGACTGTTAAAAATCTCTCAGGGAATACAATAAATACTGAACTCAGCGCTGCCACTGGTCAGCATGTGTCTCTGGTGCCCCTGCTTGATGCTACATCGACCACGGTAACAACAGGTACCATGTACAGTGTTTACCATGGGCCAGGCATTCCTCCAAACACGTTTTCCTATGTTAACTCAATATTCACAGCAGCTCTGCCAGGTACAAACTATTTCTCCCATTTTACAGATGAACAACTGAAGCACTGAGGAGGTACGGAACTTGCTCAGAGGACACACAGGCAAGTGGGTATAGAGACCATCGGGGCCTAAGCAGTCTCACACCAGAACAGCTCCTTTTAACCCAGTATTTTAATACAGTGTAACAAGTGCTCTGATAGAGCTGTACACGGAGTACATGTCACCCAAGTACTGGGCTTGACACTTCCTCAGTGTAGACCTCTATCAGAGCAATTACCACACAGTATGCAAAGTAGCTGTGGACACGTCCACTTCCCCACTGCAAATTCAAGTCTCGGCCATCGCTGTGCCTGGCACTACCTGACTCAAGAAAGTCTTTCACTGGGTTTTAAGAGAAGAATAATAAAATATAGTTTCTATTCCTTGGGCTTGTAGTTCGTGTTTGCAATGCTGGTGCCTCTTCTGGTCCTGCGTGCCACCGTTCCCTAACACCCATGTCCCTAACACCCACGTGCCACCGTTCCCTAACACCCACACCCACCCAAGATCTGCTTCTCAAACTGTGCTGCTTCCCGAGAGATGCTGGCCAGACCTCTCAACCTGCTCTGGGTACATTCACGGGAGCCGTGGACACACCAGCGGCACCCACCACCATTCCTGCGGGCCAGCACACCGGCACTATGGCTCCCACCCCCACTGCCTACCCCAGCAGCCACCAGCATGGATCAGTGGCTCTTATCAGGAACATGGAGTAACTTGAGCCACCTGCCAACCCATCTCTCAACTGCTAAGACAGGCGCTTTCTGCTATCAGGTTGCACAAATGCCTGGAAACCTGACACCAGGTGTGAAGGAAGAAGCACTACGGGAAGGAAGACGGCATCTGGTGCCCTGCCTGCTTCCACTCACCGCGCGGGGCCGGGGCCGCGTAAGCCGAATTCACTCACTGCAAAGCCCTGGGACCACAGAGATTGGACAGTGAGATTAGCATCACCACGTACTGGACGTCAGCATTCATCTAGAGTGCAAGACACATCGCCACCGGCCTCATTCTCCCAACAGCTAGAACGCTACCTCCTCTATGATATCCCTGTGGCGACGAAGGTCCATTGCAGAAGCTAACTCTGAAAAGCACAATTTCATTTCATATCTTTAAATGCAGAAGTCTCAGAAGGTGAGCCAAGCTAGAGTCAAGCCTAAGCATAAAATCCTCAATGCTATCAGACTACAGTCTGAATCAGAATCCACTGTCTGGAAAACAAAAGAAAAACACTCTGCTTGTTAAACCACATCTATTTACTTCCCATCAAGTCTCAGTGGCAGGATGGCCATATCCTAAGGATGAAGAGCATTCACTCAATCCCGGGCTTCCCGCAAACACAGGGGCCAAGTGAAACTAATGGCAATTGTGGCTGCTGAGACACAAACACCTACTAGGAACTAACTCTCCGTTTCTCACAATTCGATACCAAACTTGGTTTGCTGAACGGCCTCCTGACCGCAATGACATTCAATCAGGAGAAAACTGGGCATTTTGGATGTGCCTGGTATAGAAGATGTCACACTGAATAAAATCACACTGCAGTTGGAGTCTATGTGCAGTGACTCAAGGCAGATCCTGAGTATCATTACTAACTCAAGGACAAATGGGGTATCTGACCCAAAAAGGGCCTTTACAGCGCAAAAAGACAGGATCGGGGGCAGCTGCCTGGGGCAGGGGGAGAGCTGAGCATGCCTATCTTTTACTCAAACATTTTTTTTTTAATTTTTTTAATGTTTTATTTATTTCTAGGAGAGAGAGAAAGACAGCGTGAGCAGGGGAGGGTCAGAGAGAGAGGGA
Source organism: Hyaena hyaena (assembly GCF_003009895.1). NCBI lineage: Eukaryota > Metazoa > Chordata > Mammalia > Carnivora > Hyaenidae > Hyaena > Hyaena hyaena. Next base: position 142,011 of record NW_024080678.1, on the reverse strand, counting down.
GTCACAGACTGAAACAGGCTCCAGGCTCGGAGCTGGCAGTCAGCACAGAGCCCGACGCGGGGCTCGAACCCACGAACCATGAGATCATGACCTGAGCGAAAGTTGAAAGTCAGACGCTTAACCGACTAAGCCACCCAGGCGCCCCACTCAAACATTTTTAAAATGTATCCTTGGCCAGGGATCTGTAGGGTATTCACGTGACAGAGAGAGAGGCAGATTAGGGCTCTGAAAATAAAAACATGAAACATTAAAAAAAAAAAAAGTTAGGTCTCTGACCCTGTGATTCCATGATTCCAGGAAACAGACTCACACCTTATGAGAACTTGTACTAATCAGAGTCACCCTTACCAGAGACATTTAGATGGTTATCTCAGTAGCCCACAACAGAATAATCCTAATTGCAGAAACCTAACAAATAAAAAATATCTACAAACTACTATGATTTCCAAATACAGAGGAAAAAAGTCAAAATACAGATAGTATGCATATTAACATCACCATCTGAGTTTTTAGAAGAGGGTAGAGAAAATATTATATAACTGCTGTCTCTGAAAGGGTACCCAGATAACTAACCATACTCCTCCAAGGAGAAAACTAGGAAGTTGGGAGAAAGCAGAGACTTTTTACTCTTTAGCATATTTGAACCATTCACCATGTGAATATGTCACATGCTTAAAAAATAAGTGAAAAACAGGGAGACCGGGGGAACCCCACATAAGAAACTCTCAGAGAAGATTCCAGAAGAGTAAAAAAGACTAAGAAATGATTCTACCTAGACCCAAAGCTAAAAGTTTGAGCTACTGCTTGTCTGAGCCTAGATGCTCTCTGAGCCTGAAATAACTGATCCCTGGAAACGAGTACATCACCTCCCTTACCTAACTGAAGCAGGGAGCTGGCCAGATAACTTCTAGAGGACTTCAGCTCTCACGATTTCATACTACCCACCATTATCAATCCACTGATTTATCTATTGCTGATCTATTATCAGATCAATAATAAAATTAGAGATGGTGAAACTGTGAGGCAAAAAAAATAAATAAATAACAGTAACAAACTACCATACATACAGCCACTAATTATCCCATTCAACCCCTCAAATATGAACTACGGGAAAGGGAGATAAACACATCAAGTCCATAATACAATGCTTGGCGTGTAAAAGTACACACTAAATTTTGGCAAAATTCCAATTCAAAACACTGGCTAGATCCAATTACTGCAGAAAGAAACTGGAGATCAGTATTGATTTCTACATGAATCGACTGTTAGGTAATGGACTTTTTTTTTTAATGTTTATTTTTGAGAAAGAGAGCAAGAACAAGCAAGCAAACAAGTACACACGATGGGGAGGAGCAGAGAGAGAGGGAGACAAGGATCTGCCGCAGGCTCTGTGCTGATGGCAGAGAGCCGACACGGCTTTGAATTCATTAAGTGTGAGATCGTGACCTGAACCGAAGTCCAACGCCTAACTGACTGAGCCACCCAGGTGCCTTGACAATATGTTTTCAATAGTAAATATATGTCATGTGAAGACTATGAAGTTGCTATTCACTCCATTCCTTCTCAGTCACATCCTCTGGCCTGAGGGACACGAGACCCAAAGGAAAAGGCACTGAATAAAGAGCAACAAGATCTGGTAAAGCATCAGTTTTCTGCTTCCTAGTCATGAGGCTTAGAGAAGTGCATTTTTACGTTCTGAAAAATAGGAAAAAGAACCACCTATCTTGTGGGGTTGTTGTAGGGAATAAAAAAGGACCTGTATCAAAGCACTTTATAAATGAAAAAACATATCAATTTCATCACTGTACATTATGTGCAATTTTAGTCACATGCTTCAAACCCAGAGATGGTGATTATAGAAAAAGCAACAAAAATTGTTAAAGAGATTTTTACAAATAGGTCCTCTAAAGGCTGATTTTTTCAACAAATATTTATTAGGTTCTTATTATAATACCTCTCAGACACTGTTACAGAGAAGCCAAGGATACAAAAATTAAGAGACCTTTAAAGAACTCAAAAAACGGGCGCCTGGGTGGCTCACTTGGTTAAGCGTCCAACTTCTGCTCAGGTCATGATCTCACGGTCCATGAGTTCGAGCCCCGCGCTGCGCTCTCTACTGTCAGCGCAGAGCCCACTTCAGATCCTCTGTCCTCACTCTCTGCCCCACTCCCACTGGTGTGCATGCTCGCTCTCTCTCTCAAAAATAAACATTTTTTTTAATTTTAAGGAAGTCAAAAAACAACTGGGGTATAAGAAAATAGGGCTTGATAATTATAATAAAAATGGCTATTATATAGTACCTATTATGTGTCAGGTCCTGAGCTAATAAGCATATTAGTACATCACCTCTTTTCCTTCTTACACTCATCCTTAGAAAGGTTAAGTCATTTAGCCAAGATCATACAGCTGTGATACGGAAAAGCTAGGACTCCAACTCAGCTGTGTCCATCTACAAGCCCCTTCTACTTTTAATAATCCTGGGAGTGGGAAAGCCTTTTCAAAGCATCTCTCACACTCTCTCTCACTCACACACACACACCCCATTCATGAAAACATGAGTAGACCATGTTACATAAAAAAAAAAAAAAGGGGGGGGGCGCCTGGGTGGCTCACTCAGTTAAGCGTCTGACTTCGGCTCAGGTCACAATTTCCTGGTTTGTGGGTTCAAGCCCTGCATCGGGCTCTGTGCTGACAGCTTGGAGCCTGGAGACTGCTTCGGATTCTGTGTCTCCCTCTCTCTCTGACCCTCCCCTGCTCACGCTGTCTCTCTCTCTCAAAATAAATAAGACACTAAAAAAAAATTTTTTTTAATGTTTTATTTATTTCTAGGAGAGAGAGAGACAGCGTGAGCAGGGGAGGGTCAGAGAGAGAGGGAGTCACAGACTGAAACAGGCTCCAGGCTCTGAGCTGACAGTCAGCACAGAGCCCGACGCGGGGCTCGAACCCACGAACCGCGAGATCATGACCTAAGCGAAAGTCAGACGCTTAACCGACTAAGCCACCCAGGTGCCCCTAAAAAATTTAAAAACAAAAAAATAGGGGCACCTGACTAGCTCAGCCGTTAAGTCTTAGTTAAGCATCATTAAGATTAAGTCGTTAATCTTAATTTTGGCTCAGGCCATGATCTTGCAGTTCATGAGATAGAGCCTCAAGTTGGGATGCTCTCTCTCCCTCTCTCTCTTCTCTCAAAATAATGAAATTTTTAAAAATATTAACCTTAGAGCACCAGACTGGCTCAGTTGGTAGAGCATGTGACTCTTGATGTCGGGGCTGTGAGTTCAAGCCCCACACTGGGTGTAGAAATTACTTAAAAATAAAAAAAAAACCCTCTTTAAAAAAATTTTAACTTCTGATATAGTCACTGAAAACAGCAGCACGTAAAAAAGCCTGTAGAGAGTTTGCTAGCATCTGTGGGAAAAAAGGAGAGAATAATGCAAGAGATTAAAATGGGGATCAGAGATTTAGCGAAGGGGTTCAGAGCACCTGAGGAACCAGGAGGGGAAAGACACTTCACTAAATACATTTTTATAAGTTGAGTTAACATCTGCTTATGAAATATAAAATGCGATAGTTCAAATTTTGCTTAACTTTATTCCAAAGTTATTGGATTTTTCTGTTCTCGGCAGACTGATACCTATTACCATTTCTCAAAGAGCAATCAATGGAAAATAGCTTGGGATGCTCTGAATTAGACAATTTCCTTGTCTAAAACAGGATGCCGGACCAGTCGGATATTTTTTCTTGTATTAGAATTGACAACTTAAAAAAAAAAAAAAACCCAAAGTATATGTGACAAATTTTGTGGGTTCCTTCAAACTCTGGGCTACTGTTAAACCAAACAAGTATTTACTATTTGCCTAAAACTAACACTGCAAAAAAATAATTCACGCTAAAGGTAAAATCCAGTAGGGGTAAATGATCCCTGCACAGCCCCAAGAAAATCGAATACAAAGGTTTCCTGAAACAGGCTTCCCAGGATTAAAAAGCAAAGCCTACAGGGTAGCACTTAGTCCCAACTGCTCCTAGAGAGAGACAGAAGTGCAAAGTAAGCATAAAGGAAAACTGCACATACAGTTATGCAGGTCTCTGTTAATCACAGCATTTTTACACAGCTGACAGACATCACTGATGGTCAGTGAAAAGCACCTTTCTAAAAGACCTCTGCTGTATGTATGCAAAATGCCAAAGTTCACCAAGTGATCTACAAACACTGTAAAACAGCAGGATCAAAGCCACAATGTTGCCGCATAAAGATCTATTTGGAATCACAAGAGGCTAGAGACGATACAGCAAGGAGAGGAACAAAATATGTCTATTATGTTTATGAGCAGCAGCTGGGGGTGAGGAGGGAGCAGTCAACAGAAACATTAACTTCGAAGCCCCCACAGGGAACTTTTAAATATGACCACCTTCGCTTCAAAGTCCAGGATGATATCAAAATTAGCCAAATCGGGGGCAGCTGAGTGGTTCAGTCGGTTAAGCCTCCGACGTCAGTTCAGGTCATGATCTCACAGTTCGGGGGCTCGAGCCCTGCATCATCGGGCTCTGGGCTGACAGCTCAGAGCCTGGCCTCCTTCAAATTCTGTGTCTCCCTCTCTCTCTGCCCCTCCCCTGCTGTCTCTCAAAAATAAACATTAAAACAATTTTTTTTTAAATAGCAACATTAGCCAAATCAGCTTGTTGAAACTCACAAGTCAGAGGATGGCTTCAAGTATGAATACAACATACAAAACATGCAGTAAAAATCTGTATGTCAGTCCAGCAAACAGACATCTATCAAATGGACCACATAAGGGACAGCTACGGAGCACCACTCTCCGTTCTGCCAACAAATCCGCCCCTGCCTTCTCACAGGGACAGATGGCAGCCTAAGACCAGACTCCTACTTTCAGAACAAGCACTAGCAACTCCGGGTAAGCCCTGCCAAAGCTCCCACTGTGATAGGAGCCACTGTGGGGACTTCCTGAAGTTCCAACAAAGTCCTCAAGCCCATTGTGCCAGCTACTGACAGTGACAGTACTCCTGCAAGTTCGTAGGAGGTGCAAACCAATGAGTTATGCTCTGTGGATGCTGGGAGCCACCGCAAAACATCTTCCAATTTTGCCAGTTTTTGCTTAGAAATCACACAATCCTGGCACCCCATCCCCTGGAAACCAAGAAACAGCAGGTGAAAGCCGTCAAAGCCACATATTCAGAGTGTTAGGGGACAAGACAGTCTGATTAGGGGATAAGCGATCTCATTTGCAGACTCTTTTGCAAACTGTGGGCGCGGAGGGGGCGGGTTAGTAATAAAAGGAAAAGAAGAGAAGGAGCTAAACAATTCCTGCTTTTTACCCAGAATTGTTATCTACCGTCCTCAGAATTTTTGCAGAGCACTGAGCTACAGAAGGGGGAAAAAAGGAAAAAGAAAACTTCGAGCTGTAAATGTGACTGTATAAAAACCCCCAAGGGAAGATGACCTATGAAACTAAGCTCCACACAACAAGGGCTAACTATGCAGCTGCTTTTCTGCTCGCCAAGATAAATACAGCAGGCTCGTGGAAGCCCACCAACTTCCAGGAAAATGGAACCAAAGTCCTCCTGACTCAGGACAAACCACCTACCCCTGAAATAAATCCCTAAATGAAGTCTATATAGGTCTGTTTTGGAAATCATTGTGGCGGACAGCAATTAACGCCCCCTCCTCCAAACAGCTGCCAATGTGCAGAGGAAAAAGCTGCTCAAACTAAAGCAAATGGAAAAACTTCCCGTGAGCCTCTGCTCCAAAAGTATTCCAACTGAAGCAGGAGCCAGAGCCCCTGTTGGAGCCCCCACTGTGCCCCCAGACAGGGTCTGCGGCTCCTCTAATTGGACCAGGATGGTGTCTGCCCCGCCCACACAAAGCCTCAGCACTGAGAGCCCCCCAGCCCATCCTTCATAATAAATCAGGCTTTGCTGTGATATTTACAATGAGGATCCCACAAGGGCGCCTGGGTGGCTCGGTCAGTTGACTGTCTAACTCCTGACTGCCACTCGTGTCATGATCTCTCACAGCTCAGGAGTTCAAGCCCGGCAACTGGCTCCACCCTAGCAGTTCAGGGCCTGCCTGGGATTCTCTCTCCTTCTCTCTCCTCCTCTCTCTCTCTCTCTCTCTCTCTGCCCCTCCCACACATGCACTCTCTCTCAAAAATAAATAAACTTAAAAAAAATTACGATCCGACAAAACTGATTCAGCCAAAAGGAAAAACAAACAGTATGTCTCCTCAGAAACCACATGCCTGGAATAAAATATCCAATACTCAGTGCAAAATCTCTTTTCCTCAGCAAAGGAGAACCCAAGGAACCAGGCTTCACATGGGAAAAATCCCACATACCAAGGTATTATCTGAGGACTCAGGTCCCAAAAAAAACCCAAGTATTATGGTTGAACACACCCTTGTGGAAATCTAAACTTCAAAGGCTGTTTCCACCCACGGGAAAATAGTTTTTTAAGCAGTTACTCAACCATTATCATTTGGCAACTCAAAATTGTCATCTGCTTCAGAAGTGGTATTTACCATGTGTCCTGTGCCTTGAATCCGCGGCTGAAATTTCTAGATGCCACGTATGTGCAGGACACGTCAGAAGGAAGTGATATTACTGGTTGCTCGCTCTCTCTCCCCTTCTTAGAACCTGCTTTATTCAGTCAGAATCCAAAAGCCAGAGGCACTACAAAGTATACCCAATCGCCTTTCAAGGGGCCCCAACTAAGCTAGTAAGGGAAGTCTGGAGGCTGGAAAACAGACGAGGATTATACAGGAGCACAAATCATTAGCTGAGAGGGAAGCAGGCGGGGAGGACCGGGGCCAGGGAGAGAGGATTCCTGTAAAATACATCTATGAATCTCTTTCCAAGACTGTGATTTCAAAGAACTGTATCAAGCTTCCTCCTTTGCGAGCATATCCAACGAGTGATCTGAAAAACAGCATTATGTTGCGAGGTGTGTCAGTTTGGTATTCTTCCTGTACCCACAAAAGCAGCTAGAATAGCTTATGAAATTCATTGGTTGGGAAGGGAAAGTTGATCAAATGGGCTCCGTCCCAAACGGCGGTAATTTCCGCAACCTGCACCACTCCAGAATCTCTCGGCAGCGCTGCACGAGGCCAATCAACAGACTGCTCCACTGAACTGGAACAGGTTAGCTCTAATTGCCCCTTGCTTGTGTGGTTCCTCTCTTTTCGCCCACCATGCCATCACAAAGGCGCTTTTTACACACACACGTGTGCACTCAATTAATATCGGGGCACAGGAAACTAAACATTAGGTTGCCATGCCCACCCAACACATTCAACAGCTAAATTCCACCCGACTTCTGTTTCCAAAGATCCCTTTCTCACCTTTAACCCTGGTATCAATGGAGAAATCAGGTACCATTCACAAATCCCACAACACCCAGTCTTCCCGTGGGCAGGAGAGCGGACCGAGGGCCCAGGCTCCCCAGGGAAAATCTGGAGAAACAACTAAAGCCATCTGCAGGCCCCACTGAGGAGCATGAAGACAAGGTTCAACTCAACAAGAACCATCTTGACTACTGGGGGCCGAGGCCCAGTGCTAAATCCTAGGGATCCCAAAGGATCTCCTGATGAGACAGTTGGGGAAAGGGCAGAGGAGCAGACAGTTGAACAAATGGGAAAGCAAAAAAATCCCAAAACACAGCTATGGACACCGTGTTTTTAGAAACCAGCAGGAACGTGGGAGGGACGGGAACAGACACAAAAAGCCTCCAGGAGGAGTCCACGGCCCAGCTGACTCTTGGAGACTGAGCCCTACAGATGAGAGAGATGCTGAGGCGGGAAACAAAAGCACAGAGGAATGAATGGGCCCGTATGGCACTCAGGAAACTATAAGCCCCCTAACAAGTCTCAAGAGGTGGACTGTAAAAATGAGATGTGTCTACAAAGACCGGCACAAGTCAGGCCAGGAGGAGGCCAAATGAGAGAGATCTGGAAGACAAAGACAAACCATCAGCTGATTTTAAGCTCTTTTAGGTGGATGGCTCTTCACGGACGGCAGGGCAGGCTTGGTGAGACCAGAGAGGGCCCACAAGAGACAAAGGCTTTCCATCTCAATTTCCACAAACCAGAATGAGAACAAAAAGCGTCACTTATTTAAGGTCATACATTTGACCAGCAAACCTTACAACATGGGAAACACAACTGACATTTTGACCACCGTTGCCTCCCAGGTGCCACCCAAACGGCCAGCACATCTGTCACGCATGTTCCCAGTGGGGACCTCACAGGTGCCACGAAATGTCCACTGCTCCATGCAGGTGCCGTGAGATCTCAGTAGCTCTTTCAGTGCTTAGCATAGAAGCACATGTCTCCTGCCCCTCTAGCCACGGAGCCCATGATAACCAGGCCCATTCACCTCCTCCACCCAGATGACAAGCAATTCAGTTTAACACACTGCTCATCTCTAGTAGTCCCCAACTCTGACACTTAATCAATCGGAAACACATTAACCACTCCATGCTGATCAAGCGCTAAGCAGAACTCGTGGAGTGCTGTCCAGCAGACTATGAGGGAATAAACAGTGACTGCTGGGCTCCATGACAGGCTCTCTCCATCATCTCAGTTACTCATTACGGCAGCTCATTAGAGGATGTTATGAATTCTCCCAGGACACAGATGTGTAATCAGGAGCTCAGACACTAAACATCTTACCAAAGGTCATTCATCTGCTAAGTGGAAAAGCCAGGAGTCAAACCCAAAATGAGAAATTCGAAATGGTGTTTCTTTCGCTACCCCGTAGTTCAAGTATACATGGATAATAGACATAATTATAGACATTAAGGCTGGTCATCATAATTGTTAGAGCAACAATATCTCCCCTTTAAAAGTGAGAGAGGCCCTACATCGTAGTCTCGGATTAAGGGTTCACTCGGAGTAGTCCTAAGGAAGTGACCACAACTGGAATCTCCAAATACTACTAAAGAACATTACTACTGAGCGTTAGTGACCCAAAAATGTTCAAATAATCAAGGCAACCTGCCTATCTTCCAAAGAAACAGATCAAATCCCCCATACACTTTCCCCTCAGAGTTCCTACGATGTCTGAAAAAAACTCATGGCTGATTGCTCACTCATGCTGTCTCTGTAAGTATTTCCCAAACTACTTTACCCACCCAAATTAAAGAAGTATGTCCGGGATTCGCATGGCCGTTCTGATCCGATTTGCCCCAATCCTGGCTCAGGCAGCTTTGCACTGCCCTCCTAACTAGATCAGCGCCAGCCAATGGGTTTATTCAAGCTGATCTGTGATGGATTAGACAATGAAACCTTAGCCATGTAAGCTGCCTGCATGTACTGGGGCTGTAGGGGAGAAGGATAAGAAATCCAATACTCCTAGGGGCCACCTAAAACACCAAACGCACTGGCCGTCCCTTGCTCCATCTGCTTGTTCACCCAATTACTGCCATTTCCTTCCCATCATCCCTGATGCTCTTCCCTCTAGTCTTTAAAGGAAGCGCGCACAGGCACCAGAATAAAGGCATTTACTATGCTCTACAAATGCATGTATCAACAAAAATTCAAGCAAAGCCATTCACTTGAATGACTGTCTTGACTGCTTCTACAAATTATGACAGCCTGGTATCAAACTGACGGCCTGAGAGGTGTCACATTGGAGCCGCACTGGGCAACAACCTTGTTTACACTAAGTAGCTAAGTGAGTGTCTTTCTCCCCAATCCTGTTATCTTGAGGCCTGTCGCCACCAGTCTGTTTTATACCAAAATGAAAGTTAAATCTCTAGTTAGCTTCTGTTGTGTTCATATGTCAGCGTGTGCGGGGAAAAAATGACAAGGTGGCTAGGAAACGGGAGAGGGAGTTGGGAGACAAATTCGACTCAGGCTAACCCCGTAAGTCACCCTAAAGAATAGTCCTCCTTTGAATTCAGATCTGCTTTTCTCCTTCTCAAAGACATTTCGAGCTTCACATTCACAGGCTTCCTCATGGGGCTTGAAAAAGAAGTAGTTTTTAAAGTGATTGTGCCTCAGTTTCTCCATTAATACTTGCAGCTCTGGTAGTATCATGGGCTGAATGTGTTCCCCAATCCCCCAAAATTAGTACACTGAAGTCCCAGCCTGCACAGTGTGATGGTATTTGGAGGTGGGGTCTTTGGGGAGTGATTAGGTCTAGTTTGGGTAGGACTTCAATAATGGGATCAGAACACTCGGAAGAAGAGAGGAAAGAGATATGTCTCTCTTGCCAGGAGCATTCACCCAGAAAAGGCCACGTGAGCACAGCAGGAAGCCAGGAGAGAGCCCCTCAGCGGACACTGAAGATCTGCCAGCACCTTGGTCCTGGACTTCTAGCCTCCAGAATTGTGAGAAATAAACTTCTGTTGTTTAAGCCATCCAGTCTCTGATATTTTGTTACGGTACTCAAGGAGACTAAGACAAATAGAAATGAAAAAGTCAATAATTTTTTGTGAGACCTCATTCATGGAATTACTTGGAAAGAAAGCACATTGTTTTTATAGCTCTACTCAAATGGTAGCACCATGTCCAGCATCAGCACCAAATACCCAAACAAGAGTCCAAAGAGCCATCATCCACTTGGGAGGAAAGAAACCCAGGAACAGGCAAAGGGAAAGATCAAGTCTTAAAAAAATACAGCATCCACGTAGCAACCACAGGCTGGCTGGAAGCCTGGCCCTAAGTCCAGGAAGAAAGGTTTCCTACTTCCAGAATCAACCACTAATATGAACAACTGCTGAACCCGCTTAACTAAACTGGATTTATGACTCGATGGTCAGAAGCAGTTAGCTGGCCGTGTAATAATCACATACCAACATTTCACTGCTATAAAGAATTTTGCTGAAGGCTACAAGTAATAATTAAGGTGCACCTTGCCTTACTTATACAGCAGCTAAGTTCCTATAAAGTCGCACAAAAACTGAATTTTTGTTCATCAAACTGTCTATATTCACCACAAGGGCTGACCAAAAGAATTCACTCCCGAGGATGTTTTATAGAGCCCGAGTTTCATACACATCAGACTTGCTTACAGTGAAATGAACCTCCCATACCTATACATGTAACTCATTTAACTTTCTACCAGGCGAGAGTGCAGTTATTTCCAGCACCCTCGTTAACAACTAAGTACATTTCTCAAGCTGTATTTCAATTCTTATGTTGGATTTGTCTCTTCCGTCCTCCCCCACCCGAGCTCCTCTACTTCTATACTGTTTTCAGAGCTGTACTCATGCCTCTTCTGTCCACATGAAGCTTCTGGAAACTGACCTTGAAAAGTACTATCCTTCCTCTCTCCACCATGGTTCCTTCTTAGCCTAAGGATTAAAACATAAGCACACAGACTCTCTCGTGTCCTCTGTGCTCTACTTTGGGAAGTAAAGATTTACCCCAAAAGCATACTGGCCATAACTCAACAGGGTTCAGCTTTGGGATCTACAGCTTTGTGTTGCCTCTCAGTAAACAGTCTTGGGACATTAGCCCCACGAAACGATTTCTTCCTGTAACAAAAGGTTAATTCTTGGACATTCAGAAGACTGAAGAATTTCATAAAAGAACTCTCTATTTGATGATCTTTTCCATTCCTTAATCATCTGTAAAAAGCTTCAATTTCAACTTCACAGGCATTAAGTACTTACTATGTACCTAAAACTGTCAGGTATTATAAAGGATAGAACAAAGACAATACAGTTCCTGTCTTCTAGAGGCTTACAGTCTCACTAGGGGAACAAGAATAAGACCAAGGGACAAAACAAGATGATGCAAAATTAGGCACCAAAATAACAGGAGGCAAGATGAGAGTCTGATTGGTGTGACCGCAGTTGTCAGGGAAGGTTTCCTAGAAGGACCTATGACCTCAAGAAAATGCCACTTGTGTTAAGATACAAGGGGGAAAAAATGTGGGGCGCCTGGATGGCTCAGTCCCTTAAGCATCTGACTTCGGCTCTGGTCATGATCTCACAGTCTGTGAGTTCAAGCCCCGCACGGGGCTCTCTGCTGTCAGTGCAGAGCCTGCTTTGGATCCTGTCCCCCTCTCTCTCTGCCCTTGCCTCTCTCTCTCCCTCTCTCTCAAAAATAAATAAATACTAAAAGTAAATAAATTTCAAAAAAAAAAGTGCTTTAACCCATACACCCATAAAAAGGGGGGCTACTCTGGATTTTTTTTAAGTGCATATTATATAGGGCCTAAGGGCATTTCTAAACAGCCACAATCATCTCCTGAGACTGTCTCCCCCCCCACCCCGCTCCTTCTGCTCCAGCTACACTGGCCTCTTGTTCTCACACACATCTAGTGCACTTCTTTCTCAATGCCTCTTTACCCCCAGTTCCTCCACCGCCTGAACCCCTTTCCCTCAAATATCTGGATGGTTCATTCCCTCACTTCACTGCACTCTCAGATCACCTATCAGAGAGGCCTTCCCTGACCACCTTCTTCACTCTCTAGCCCTCTCCTTGCTTTAAGTTTCTTCCTGGCACTTACCACCCCCTAATAACAGTTGATTTCTTTACTGTCTCTTTCCATCAGATTATTAGTTTCACGAGAGCAGAGTCTTTGTTTTGTTTATTGCCACGTCTCCTAGGCTCTAAAACAGAGCCTGGCCCATAGCAGCTGCTCAATAAACATTAGTTAAATGAATATCAAATACCCTACCATTATCATCAGAATGATACAGCAAAGTACTAGAGCTATAGGTCACCGAGGGTCAAATTTTATCTTTTCATGAACATTTTTTTCCTTTACTCAGACTGTGCCTCAAGTTTCAACCTTCCCATAAAGCCCTCCTTGACCATTTCAATAGGAATGACCAGTCTCTCCTTCTTCTGGACCCAGTGGCACAAATGCTCCGCCTATTGTGGCTCTAAATTATGCAATGACCTGTGACATCATGCATCCACCCTGTGGTATCTCTGCTCCTGTTCCTCTGGAACTTACATACACACAAAACCATACACACACATATTCTGTGCGTGCTCTCTCTCTCTCTCTCTCTTTTTAATGTTTCACCTATGTTGTCTCTCCACCCAGATGGAAGCACCAAGACCCTTAAGGTCAGGGGAACTTGATAGATTTCTTAGAAGATTATTAGAAATCATCCTGTACAAACCCTGAATTTTACAACTAAGGAAACAGATGTCCCCAAGAGAAGGGATTTTCCCGGAAGCATACGGCTCGTTGAAGGTGGGGGGGCTAAACCAACAAGGATCTGAATACCTGGGTGATATGCTGTATCCGAACTACAGCAATGAGAATGCATGACGTGAAAAATAAATAAAGATCCACAAGTATGCAGAAAGAAAAGGAGGTTCTCTGTGGGATAGTTCTAAGTTGCCCGTTTGTACCCAATGGGCCTAATCCACTCCTTCCTCTGCATACTCCAAAGTCCCTGCACACTGCTCCATTTCCAAATACTACTGTCCTCAGCCAATTTGAAGGCAACCAGCAAATAATGGGCCCCGGGAGGAAAGGAGAGGAAAGGGAGGGGAGGGAGTCTCACTTTGCCAGTGACTGACAGAAACAATGAATGAATATAGACACACACAGATACGCACACGCCAAGCCCACCCTGCTCACCAGCACCCACATCCAGCCGTCCCTTCGGGGTGGCCGATGGTAACCCACCTCACCTGAAGTCTCCTCATATTCCTCGATTTTTTCTCCAAGGCCCTGAGCTCTTACTTCGCCCAATCCCTCTGACCAACAGAGTTCTGATGGAGAACAAAAGCAGGCAAACAAAAGAATTCAAAAAATAAACATCGAGAGGGTCACTTTACCCAAAGCAACACACGTTAACAGAGTGGCGGCTGCAAAGAAGACAGAGAAGCACACAGCAACCACGCCAGGCTTAACGGCGGCTCGGTCTCTAACACAGGAAGTCAGGCAGAGCCTTGAAAAGCAGGGAGCAGAGCACAGGAAGTCTTTTAGCACTGCAGGGATTTCCAAGAGTGGTGTAATGGAGAGAGCACAGGAATAGGAATGAGACGACTAGGCTTCTAGCTCTAGTTTTGCCACCAGCTAACCAGGTGGCCTTGGGCAAGTCACTAGTTTTCTCTGGACTTTTGATTCCCCATCTATAAAATGAGGCAGTTAAAGCATTCTGAGACTAGAATCCTGTCCAAAAAGGATGAAAAAAAAAAAAAAGAAAAGAAAAGAAAAACCACAAAGACGAAAACTACTGACACCCCCTCCCACCAAAAAGTGCAAGTAAACCATTCTGCTACGAATCTTCCAAGTCTATCCAGATGAAGAACCCCTGGGAGAAAAAAAAATGAGGTCTCTGGTCCCTTCTATCTCTAACATTCTATGATTCTAAGAGATCTCTAAACAGCTCCTGGTAGGTGGGCTCCACCATCTCACAGCCAAGTATTTTTGGAACAGAGACCAAATCCTAAAAGGTAGGAGGTTTTCAGCGCTTTCTCAAACTACAAAGTCAACTGACATCACCACTGCCTTTCCCTTCCCTACCCAGATCAACCGGCTCACCTTCGAGTCCCCAACTCAGAATCCAGTCTTCCAACAGCTCTATACCCCAGGACATTTAGGCCCCAGGTCATGAAAGAGCTGGTCTGCACCCTTGCCATGTAAACTAAGGAGGGGCATGTCCTGTGTCTCTCTCCAGACTCATCAGCGCGCTCCACAAAGTTAATGAGACCGGGCACCACGGTGTCCCCACACCACCACCAAACTCCTCGTACTTCTCACACTCCTTGTGTAACTGATTGAACCCACAAGCTAAGCCACATCCCCTTTGGGCTCTCGAGGAGTTTTCTCGCTTTTCACTCTTCTTTATATGCCGCTCCCCTTCCCCATCCCCGTGATTGTCGAGGGCGGCCAAAAAGGTACTCCTTCTTGGGAGGTTTCCCACCGCCGCCCCCCACCCCCACTCAGTGCAGCGGCTCTCCGGGCAACAGACCCAGGGGTCTCCCAGCTTCCACTCCACCCCAAGGAACTAAGGAAGGGTCTGAAGAAATGGAATCCATCTCAACCATGTTCGATTTCCCCCCAAAACCTATTCACGCGTCGGGGCCCGCGCCCACCCCCCGGGATCAGGACCCTCTGGGGCACCCCAGGCTCCTCCTGCACCCTTCGCCTCCAAACCCGAGGAGCCCGCCCCGCCTCCCAAACAGGCCCCGACCGGCCCCCTCCCACCTCCAAGCCAAGACCCCTCAAGGCCCACCCCCTCCCGGCCCCAGCGCCCCCGCCGCCCTCGGGGCCCCCCGCACTGCACCCCCGCCGTAACGGGGCGCCGTCCCGCGCGGTCACCTGCATCCCGCCGCCGCCGTCGGCCGCCGCCTCCTCGGTGCGCGGCCGCTTGCTCAGGCCGGGCTCGGCTCCGTCTCCTCCCCCTCCGGGCACCGGCAGCTCCAGCTCCGACTCCCGCTTCATCCCCCGGGCAGCGGCGCCGGGCCCGAGCTGAGGCGGCTGCTGCGGCTGGGCGCCTTCCGCCATCCGCCCGCGCCCCCCTCGCCTCCGGGAGCCGGGCGACCCGCGACAGGCCACCTCCCCCTGGGCCTCGGCCCCGACTGTCGCGACAGGCGGGCGCGCGCCTGCCCCCGCCCCCGCGTGCGTGCGTGCGTGCGCGCGCGCGGGCCCGGCGCCCCTCGGCGGCTGGCGGTGGCCGCTCGTCGCTCGCCGGCTGCTCGCTCACTCGCTCGCGGCGGCCGGCGGGTCGCGACGGGCACTCGCTCGCGCCCCCACGCGCACACGCGACCCCGGCCCGGCCCGCCGCGCGCCCCGCCTCTCGCACTCACGGAGCTCGCCCGCCGGCCCGCGCTCGCTCCTTCACACTGCCCCTCGCCACACGCCGGGCCGAGGGAGGAAGGGGGCGGTCCGGGCTCCCGAGGCGTGGGGAGGGCTGTTTGTTTGGGGGGGGAGGAGGGGCTCGGGACCGGAACGAGCTGACTGGCCGGGAGCCTCCGACCCGCCACTGTGGCAGCCCCGGGAAGGCGGGCGGAGAGAAAGGAGGAGGGAGGGACCGGGATCTGGGACTCCAGCCCGCGCGGGAGGCTGTGGCGGGGCGGCGGCGGCGGCGGCGGCGGCGGCGGCGGGGGCGGGGCCAGCGCCCCTCGGCAATCTCCGCCGCCTCCGCTGCGGGCGTCCGAGGGAGGCCGGGAAGCGATCGGAGGAGTTCGGGAATCTCCGGCCCGGGCGAGGGGTTGTCCTGGAGGCGCCGCGCCGCTGGAGTGCCAGCCAGGGCGGAGGGGGCGGGGTCTGTGTTTGGGGGGCGGGGCCACGATCCAGGGCGGGCGGAGCTTGAGAGACCAGAGGGCCGTGGAGAGTTATTCTCGCGGAGCTGTGACCCGGGTTCGCCCAGGTGGCCGCCTTGGTTCCAGACAAGGAAAGAGTCTTTGTGTGGAAGGGGGCTCTTTGCCTTCCCCGCCTCGCGCAGAACAACGGGGATCTCCAGCTGGAAAGTCCAGGAATGAAGCCACCACTACATGGCCCTCCCAAGTTCTGAAAGACTTTAATCATCATTATTATCCTACTCCTGATCATCTTAATAATATCCGATGTTTGTAAGAGCTTTACAGTTTGCACAAGGGGTTCACATACCCCTTTTGAAGCTGATGGTATAGGCAGAGTGAATACCATGATCTATGTTTCAATGATGATGAACCTGAAGCTCAGTTAAGTACTGCAGCTAAAAAGTGGCAGATTCAGATCTCAGGACACCAGATCATATTCTCTTTCTCTGCACCTCGCTGCCCGTGTCATACTTTATTGCTTCTCAACATCATACAAGCAGATATATATGTGCAATAGCTTCTGTCTCCTACCAGATTTAAAGGACCAAGAGAACATCTACTTCCTGTGAGTTCCATCTATGCTGTGTACATTATAGAGACACAGTGATGTTGAGTAAATGACCTGGATTCTACTAATTAGCTTAACCAAGTTACTTCATCTCTTTGGACCCCTGCTCCGTCATTTGTGAAATGAGGAGACGGTTTAAGATCAGTGGTTAGCCTTCCTCTCTCACTCAGGACATTTGTCAACACCTAGAGACATATTTGTTTGTTACAACTGGAGGGGGGGTAAGGGTGTCTGGTATCTAGCGGGTAGGGGCCCGGAATGTTGTTGAGCATCCTGATACGAACAGGATACTTCCCACAACAGTTATTCAGTCCAAAACGTCAATAAACTGAGACTGCAAAACCCTGGTTAGATGATTTCTAAGGTCATTTCCAGATGGGTCTATGATATGTCCTTTGAATTTGGGTTTAACCTGGCTAGTACTGGAACAATACAATGGTAAAGATCCCTACTTTGGAATCAGACCAACACAAGTTTGAATCCAAGCTTTACCACCTACTACCCATATGGTTTTGGACCGGTGATAACTTAAGAATTTCTGTTAGAAGGGCTTTAGGGCCTGCACACCGTTTGGATAGGAAGACTGAAGGAATTGCCTTGAAGCCAAGTTTTCATACCAAGCATATTTTTTTAACGTAAGCTAAGTTATAGATCAATGAAAATAGTCAAGTTTTAGCTCTGCCACTTACAAGTCATGGTGCCTTGTAAAAGCTACCTAGCCTTTCTATGCCTCACTTTCTTTATCTGAAAATTAAGATAATAACAGCATCTCCCTGAAGGGATTAGGGTGAGTCTTAAATGAATTATCACACATAGAACTTCAAACAGATTGGCCTACGGTAAGCACTCAATAAACGTTAGCTATTATTACTATTATCAGGATCATTTTATTCACGTTTTAAATGAGAGTGAAAAAAAGTTCATTATCAAGATCAAAGAGTATCAGTATCACTGCTGTGGGTTTTTAAATTTACATAAGGTGGCTACGGGTGCAACTGCTAGAGATTAAGATGAGCAGACAGCTCCCCAAGTGACCCCTTCATGCAACCACTCTTTTGGGCAAATTGCTTCTTTTCACTAAGCCTTATATTCCTTGTCTGTAAGATGACAACAATAGTCACAGTGTTGTTCTAAGTATTAAATGAGACAAAATAAAGCACTTAGCACAGCGCCTAACATAGCGACTGCTTAAGAAGTGGTAAATATTTATCATCTAATTTGTTTAGTGATTGTAAGCTACAGGCTGGGGGCCCACGGAGCTGGTAAGAGAAGGTGGTTAAGAGAAGAGAGTATTAAGACATGTCTTAATATTGCTACTTGGGGGCTCCCAGGTGGCTCAGTGGGTTAAGCCTCTGACTTCCGCTCAGGTTATGATTTCACCGTTCAGGAATTTTGAGCCTGCATCAGGCTGTCAGCTCATAGCTTGCTTCGGATCCTCCCTCTCCGTCTCTCTGTTGCCCCTCCCCCACCTCTCAAAAATAAAATAAGCTTCAAAAAAAATATATTGCTACTTGGGCCATTAAGTTGGAAGTTCAAATGCCTGCAAGCCTATTCCTGAGCTGAATTAGGCAGCACCAACCTAAGTCAGGGGTCCCTGTTGACAGTACCTCACAGCAGATGGGGCTTGAACCTGTCAAACCAAACATTACGGCTTTGTGGAAAAATCAGGATGTTTCCTGGTGGCCTGTGGACCAACAATAACTTTTTTTTTTTAAACTAAGGACACTGGTGCTTGGCTTTCTGAAAACGTTACCTTCTAAACCAGTATCCTAAGAATTCTCCTCCCCTTCATATCTGCCTTACCAAAATACTAGAAGCTAAATGATGCTGGGTCCTTTCTGGCCTACTCCATGACCTGGCAAGAAATGAGATTTGGGGTCAGGACTGCTTGTGACTCAAATTAGTGTTATTCAAGGAGTGCACCGGTCCCTAAGAAATAGAGTGAGGTAGTATGGGAATGTTTGAATGACCAGGCAGAACAAAGAGAAATTGGACCCTGCTCTGTAAATAAGCATTAAGCATTTAGAGAGAGAGGGACTTGGAGCCTGTAAGTAATAGAAGAAGCCAGAGGCACCCATGGTGGCATGAAGACAGGATCATTTCTTGCACATACATGTACAGCCACTTGTTTGGGAGCAGGTTATAAAACATTACAGAGGAAGGGGACGATTAAAGAATATTTTCCTAGAAAGAGGTTTTTTTTGTTTTAATTTTTTTTATGTTTTATTTATTTCTAGGAGAGAGAGAGAGAGAGAGACAGCGCGAGCAGGGGAGGGTCAGAGAGAGAGGGAGTCACAGACTGAAACAGGCTCCAGGCTCGGAGCTGGCAGTCAGCACAGAGCCCGACGCGGGGCTCGAACCCACAAACTGCGAGATCATGACCTAAGTGAAAGTCGGACGCTTAACCGACTAAGCCACCCAGGCGCCCCTCCTAGAAAGAGTTTTTAGCTGAAGGAACTACTGAAGTATTTATTTATCCATGTATTTATTTATTCATTTATCCATGTATTTTTTTTAATACTGATTTATTTATTGAGAGACAGAGAGAAACCGAGCGTGAGTGGGGGAGGGGCAGAGAGAGAGGGAGACACAGAATCTGAAGCGGGCTCTAGGCTCTGAGCTGTCAGCACAGAGCCGGACGGGGGGCTCAAACTCAAGAACCGCAAGATCATGACCTTAGCTGAAGACAGATGCTTAACCCGAGTCACAAAGGTGCCCCTGTTCATTTACCCATTTAACAAACTATGAGCAAGAGTCTGGGATACCAAGATGAGTAAAATTGATTCTTAGTACCAAGGAGCTCATGGTCTAGGGAAGGGATGAACATATAAAAAAGACAATTATAACGCATCACAATAAGGAGATCATCTTTCCTAGCAGTCAAGGAAATGGCTTCTGGTGTCAAACAGACATGGGTTGGAATCTAATTTGGCCACATATCTGACCTTGGACAAGATCCTTAGCATCTCTGATGCCCTGGTTTTTTCATTTGTGTAGCAAGTATGGGTAATTCCCAATCCAATATCCAGCCTCCTCTTAACTCCTTACCAGCAGACCCCCAGCTTTGTTCAGGGCAGAAATCTGCCCAGCTTTAAAAAGAAAAAAAAAACGTAGAATTCTCGGGCTCCCTCTTAGCTAAGGGTGGCCACATCACACAGTTCTGGCCAGCGCCAGCGAGATGTAGGTAGGTATGGGACAGTGCCCCTTCCCAACTAATCAGACAAAATCACAAGAAGAAGAGGCTCTTTACCCTTCGTTCTTTGCCATTTACGCTTCCTCCTGCCTGGAACACAGCTTGGAAAACAGCAGATGTCTTGTCTCCACAGTGACAGAAGCCACATGTTAAGAATGGTAGTGTGGAATGACCATAGCAGCCTTAGCCCATCTACCTCTAATTGATTGTTATTGGAGCAAAATAAGTTCCTGTTTCATTAAGCCACCATGAACAGGTTTCTACCTGCAGCCAAACTTAACTCCTAATTCATATAATCTATAAACTGAGGATAATAATAGTATCTCCCTCCCTAGGGTTTGTTTTGTGCATTAAATAATGCATGCAAAACACTTAGCATGACACCTGGCTCATAGATACACTCAGTAAATGATAACTTAGACCTTTTTACTACTATTATTACTCCTATTACCCTTATTAAGATGATTATTATATGTGCCAGGAACTTCAGGAGCATATAGGAACATGTAACTCATCCTGTCTGGGGCAGTTAGTACAAGCTTCACTGAGGTTACGGTTCATGTAGCTCTTTTTTTTTTTTTTTTTTTTTTTTTTGAGAGAGAAAGAGACAGGGCATGAGCACGTGAGGGGCAGAGTGAGAGGGAAGGAGACACAGAATCCGAAGCAGGCTCCAGGCTGAGCTGTCAGCACAGAGCCCGACATGGGGCTGGAATCTCACGAACCGTGAGATCATGACCTGAGCTGAAGTCAGACACTTTACTGACTGAGCCATCCAGACACATGTGGGCCTTTAAAAGTGAGGAGGAGGGGTGCCTGGGTGGTTCAGTCGGCTGGCCATCTGACTTTGGCTGGGGTCATGATCTCATGGTTCCTGGGTTCAACCCCTGTGTCAGGCTCTGCACTGGCGGTGCAGAGCCTGCTTGGGATTCTCCCTCTTTCCTCTCTCTCTGCCCCTCCCTTACTCACATGCTCTCTCTCTCACTCGCTCGCTCTCTCTCTCTCAAAATAAATAAATAAACTTTATAAAAATAAAATGGGGGCGCCTGGGTGGCTTAGTCGGTTAAGCATCCGACTTTCACTTAGGTCATGATCTCGCGGTTCGTGGGTTCGAGCCCCGCGTCGGGCTCTGTGCTGACTGCCAGCTCAGAGCCTGGAGCCTGTTTCGGATTCTGTGTCTCCCTCTCTCTCTGACCCTCCCCTGCTCACACTGTCTCTCTCTCTCCTAGAAATAAATAAAAAATATTAAAATAAAATAAAATAAAATAAAAATAAAATAAAAGGGAGGAGGAGTTTCCCAGGAGATGGGTTCTGACAAAAAGTGGGCAAATTCTTGTGTGCAAGGGCACAGAAGGGATTCAGCACTGTTCCCCGAGAGAAAAATTCTGCTAGGAGGTAAGAGCGCCGGACTTGGGGTCAGATCGCTGGGACCATAGTCAGTGCAGCTGTGGTCCTTAAACTGAGACTGGAAGAGCTAAGTGGGGCCTCTTCCTCCTTAAACTGGGAGAAGAGCCATTGTGGGGCCGTAGGAGATGCATTCATCCCCCTTTATCGGTAGCTTTGCTTTCTGCCATTTCAGGTGCGCATGGTCTGGAAGCAGATGATCCTCTTCCGGACAAACTGTCAGAAAGCCATAGTAGCCTGATTCTACATCACATCGCCTGCGTCCCTCACTTCACTTGATCTCATTGTGTAGGCATTTAACCATCTCCCATCATCGCGAGAAGGGTGAATACATAACACGAGATATTTTCAGAGAGAGAGACTGCATTCATGTAACCTTTATTACAGTTATTGCTGTAATTGTTCTATTTTCTATTTTATTATTAGTTATTTCTTTGCCTAATTTATAAATTAAATTTTGTCACAGGTGTGTACATATACGGGAAAAACGTAGTACATAGAGGGTTCAGGACTATCCATGATTTCAAAATGTAGGGGGGGGTCTTGAACTATCCCTGGTGGATAAAGGGGGGCTACTGTAATACATCTATGAAAGACTGAATCAAATGCCTGTTATTGTTAACCCAGTACTCTGCTTACCGACAGACATCACACAAATCTCTGGTATTTTTTTGGCATAAATATCTCTATTTATTTGTTTGTTTGTTTAGAGAGAGCACACACATTTGCATGCATGAGAGTGGGGGAGGGGCAGAGGGAGAAAGAGAGAGAAAGAGAGAGAGAGAGAGAGAGAGAGAATCTCAAGCAAGGTCCATGTTGGGCATGGAGCCTGACATAGGGCTCCTGTGAGATCATGACCTGAGCCAAAATCAAGAGTCGGACATTTAACCTCACTGAGCCACCCAGGCACCCCCAAATCTCTGTATTTATAAACTCTGAGAATATGAGCCCTTTCTTAATCACTTCCTTGATTTCTGTGTCCCTCGCCAAGTGTAGAGCTTGGCACAAATATGTGGCTATTCCAACAATCCTGAAAATATTCAAAAACCCAGACCTAGCTCTCACGTTCCCCCCGGAAGAACAGATAAAGACCCAGAGCAGAGCAGATGAGCTTAGAAGTGCCGTCTTAACCATGTCCTCTTCTAAACAAAGAGCGCCTGGGGCCTGAGTCCTTCCCTAAAATTTATCATCTCTCTAATCAGAGAGAGAAGGGGAGATATAAATAGAAGAGACCATTTTCTACTCCAAAGCTTTCTTTTCCCAAAAAAGAAAGGCGGAGAATACCCTTGATAATTCTTCATCGGCCAGAGGAAGTGAAAACAGCTCCTGCCATGTGGCCTGCTGATCCGGGAGCAGATACAGCGCCTAATGAGAAACTGAGTTCAGCAAAAGAGGGACGTGTGATGTTTAAGCCTCATTAGGACTATAAAACCAACCCTTCCGACACAAGCCCTGCTATTGACTTTGACCTCACTTCCCTTACCTCCCTCCGCTCATGGCATTATTGAACCTGGGTTTTTCCTATAGGCCAGAACCTTGCCAACCCTTTTGCCCTTCACATAATGTGTTTGTCTGGTTTCTATTTCTGTAGTTTGATGAAGGATGATAGCAGGGTATTGAGTTGTTGTTTTTCATTTAGTGCAGTCACCGCCCTCACCCTGCCCCCTACCCCCACCCCGCTCTCAAGTCGGGCTTTCATTGTCTGTTCTGCACCTCATCCTAGGTTTTGATTGCTTCCTTACAGAGTGGGGGAAGGCACTTTATTTTCCAGGCCCTGGTATATATAACGTCGTGGATCCATCTTTCCCGCAGAGATATATGGCATTTTGAGACTGGAAATGACCTCAGAGGGGAAAGATGGGGAAGATCTGGGTGTTCACTGAGCCCCTCACACGCGCCCGCCCCTGAACTAGGTGTGCTTTTTTTTTTTTTCATTTAATCCTCACAACACATCGGCAAAGGAGGTAGTATTACATCTCTTTTTACAGATGAGAAACTGAGATCCAGAGAGGTGAAATGACAGACTCAAGGTCACACTGAATGGCTGCCGACAAAGGTCCCCCTACTCCAAGTCCACGGCCCCTCATGCTTCCCTGTGTCTTTGTGGAGGTTTTAGGGCGTTTTAGTTTGGGTGGATACAAACCTTCTAGGGAGGGAGAACTTTTTGTTCTCTGAAACAGAACTTAATGGTCTCAACCCTGCGTTCCACCTGGACATTAGCTCCTAGATCTCTACTGCATTAAAGCATTAGGTCTTCATTGTCTCTACTGGTACCTGCTTAGTTATCTTCCTCCACATCCCCATCTGGCATTGACGTTGATTCCTACTGGCCTCCACTGAGCTGTCCTGTCTGCTCCTCAGTCATTGATTCAGCCAGAGTGTGGCTTACCCAGGGCCTCTCCAGGAAAGACTCTGTCTTATGGCTTCACACCTCTGCCAAGGGCATGGAAAACCCTAACTGCACCCAGGAGGTCTTGGGATTCTCTGAGAAGCTGTCTCTGGCCCTTGCTGTGTAAACACACTGAGGAGGCATCACTACTCTTCATACCCTTGTTAGAGGGGAACGCTTGCAAATGTGTCCCCTCCAGCACCTCCTGATGGGGATGGGAGGCACAGATCTCCTCTCCCTACGGATGTCACACCCACCTGGAGCTCTGTGTCTTCCTGTCTCCTCCCTGAGGCTCCTTCTAGGAGGAGACAGGAGACAGGGACCCTCCAGAGACCCAGTTCTGTCCCCCTCTGCAGCTTGCCTGTTGCTTTCTCTCAGTCCTTGTCACATTTGCCTCTTCTGGGCGGGGGCGCGCCAGACAGGTCCAGGCTGATTCTGATTCTGGGAAAAATCTCCAGGTTTCATGGCGTGTAGATTGCATGACCAGAGTCATGCAGGGGTCAGACTATGGGAGTTCAAAAGACCAGACTTTCGAAACACAGAGACTTTTCTCTCGAGCCATGTGTTTCAAAAGGCTATTTAGAAATTCAAAAGCTCAGTCCGGATTCTTCTTTGTCTTTATTTATTCCACTGTAACGGCCTTATTCTGAAAGGAAGGGAGGGTAGGAACCATGGAAGTTACCTGCAAGAGGGAATGAGAGTACAGGTGAGTTAACTCCCTGCTGACACAGGGACACAGTTCTCAGCCTCTTCTGTCATTGGGATGGGGACATGTGACAACATTCTGGCCCATGGGATGTGGGTAAAAGTGATAGATAGATAGATAGATAGATAGATAGATAGATAGATGATAGACAGATAGAGGCCACTTACGGGCCCAGCCCCTGAAGACATTTCTACCAACCCACTAACTCTCTTTCCCCCTCTGCGGCAGTGTGGAGGCCACCAGCTAAAGATGGTGACATCACAAGAGGAAAGGAGCCTGGGTGCCTGAGTTGTCAACTGGAGTAGAGCTGCTTGGATAAGAAGCTTCCCCACCAGCCACCAACAAGAAATGAAACTGGATCGTGTTAAGCCACTGAGGTTTCGGCTCTGTGTATATATTTTAGAGCAGATTATGTTACTTACTCTGACTGAGAAAACCACCTAAATATTGTTCTATCTCAAAATCAATGTATAAAAGATCAGAGACTGGAAATCAGAAGCTCAACAACCATTTGGATTAAAACCTATGAAATTGGAAGTGCATAAAATGACATCAATTCGAAGAAAATACTAAGTGTTATCTTCGGACAATATTCAAAGCCTGCTGTTGAAACAGGAACGACATCTCAAATCCCTTCATTCAACCAGCCCGTCAGGCTACCATCCAGAGATACTTCATAAGTAATGACTGAATGAATGAAAAATCCAATAACCTATCAACTCTGGTTAAACCCAGGACATTGACTCTCTTGGGTTTCATGGGGAAGAGCAAGGGAGGTAGAGATGAAGAAAAGGAAAAAAATAAATAGTGAAAGGCAAGGTAGAAATCATTTTCTAGAAGGCACGTACCTGTCCCTGCTCGCACTTTTGTGACTTAACACAGTGCTTATCAGCCAGAAAACCCTGCAATGTTGCCCTCTGCACACTCACAAACACACACAAGGCAACTTGCAATTGCTGTCTGTCATTGACATGAACGCACAAAATGAAGCTGAGTGCACCAGATCCCACAGTGCAAGGCAGACAGAAGCCAATAAGGTTGGAAAAAGCCATTTTATCCTTGGAATCCTGCAGAAAGACTTTGGGGGCTAGAAGGATGCTCACTAAAGAGCACCCCTCTTCTCTGTCAAATCAGGAACCAATTTAGAGGCAGACTCGAGAGAGAGAGAGGAAATAAAGATGTTTGATTTATTACTGATAAACACGAGGTTTGAGTATACAGCCAAAGGGATGTGCTATGAATCTCAGCTTCTGAATGAGACACACTCAACAGCCAAGCCACTGGTACAACTGGTAAACCACAAGCTGCATGGCGGAAAGCTAACCAGAAACCCCCGCTCTCAGGGTGAAGCAGATCTCAAGAAAGAATAAGGAAGTAGCTGAGCCAAGACACATCCAGTTTTTCGTCCCAAATCCCCAATCAGATAAATCACTCCTTTTATTAGTCAGCTAAGGCATGTGGCAGGAGGCAATACCTCTAAGTGGCTTACAACCACTAAGATTTCTTGTTCACATGCCCATTGTGGGCAGGCTGTATGTTGTCTTCACTCTGGGACCCAGGATGATAGGCAGGTTCATGTCTTGGTCATTACTGGTCTGTGGCAGAGGGAAAAAAGGAAAAAAAGGAAAAAAAAAAAAAAAAAGGAAGGGCAGTGGACCGCATGAAGAAAAAGGCACACCTGTTTTCTCCTCTCGATCTATTGGCCAAAGTCAAGTAACATGGCCAACCCTGCCCTTAATAGCATAGGGATGTTTAATCCTTTCAAAGGGAGAGACACTGAGTATTTTTTAATAAGAATACAATACTACACCCCTTGTACCTAAGGGAAAATGAAGATGTGGGATTCCTTTTTCCCAATCTGTACACAAAGGCCAAAGGAGAAGAAGAAGACGCTGTTGTTGCCGTGTGCATATCCCCTTGGCCTACCATGGAAGTCACCTGTGGGTTCTGCAGACACACATTCCACACATGTCACTTGCTCTCTAACTAGAACACCTGCCATAAGGGCTTTCTTTGGCCGCAGGAACATGCTTGCCTCATGGAACCAAGATTTCCAGGAGCACCCCCCAGGAGCACCTCCAGCAGCACCCCATCCAAAGAGGGACAGAAGTTGGCATATAAAATTTCTATCTTCCTCCCCTCTTTTTTAGAATTTTTTATTAGTTTATTTATTTTTTGAGAGAGGCAGAGAGAGCAGGGGAAGGTCAGAGAAAGAGGGAGAGATAGAATCCCAGGCAGGCTCCACACCGTCAGAGCAGAGCCTGATGTGGGACTTGAACCTATAAACTGTGAGATGATGACCTAAGCCAAAATCAAGAGTCAAACATTTAACCAACTGAGCCACCCAGGCACCCCCTTCCTCACCTCTTGGTAGGACAATTTTGAGGTATTTCCACCCAGTCTCAAAGGATCCACAATAGGAGTGAGCCCCAGTTGCTCACAATGTTAACTTGCTCATCAGTGTACCTTTTCCTCCCTCTCTTCCATTTCCACTGCCTCCCTATGCTTTCTGGAACCATGACCCACATAAACCATTGCACCCAAGTCCTTGAGTCAGGGCCTATTTTGAAAAAGCCCAACTAAAGCAAGAATGGAAGTTTCTCCTATGAAAAACTTATTTCCTAATCTCTCATGATTCTCCAGCAATTCTTCTGCTTATTTAGACCCAAAACATAGCGAAGATGCAAAATTAATCTTGAACAGTAGCTGATACCTTCCTTTCAACCGCAACAGTCATCTTCCCATTGTGCATCAAAATGACTAACATCAAGGGAAAGAGGAGAGGGCACCACTCTAAAAGTCTCTCTGGGCCTTTTAGAAGACGTGGAATTGTTCTGTCAACACATACATGTTAATCGACAAGAAAGGTGATGTTGCATACATCAAGGGAATGGGTACTGTTTAAAAGGAATGCCCAAGGGGCTCCTGGGCAGCTCAGTTGGTTAAGCATCTGACTTCAGCTCAGGTCATGATCTCACGGTTCGTGGGTTCAAGCCCTGCGTCGGGCTCTGTGCTGACCGCTCAGAGATTGGAGCTTGTTTCAGATTCTGTATCTCCCTCTCTCTCTGACCCTCCTCTGCTCTCTCTCTCTCTCTCTCTCTGTCTCAGAAATAAATAAAACATTAAAAAAAAAAAAGGAATGCCCAAAAGGACATATCAAATAAAGGGTTAGTATCCAAAATCTATAAAGAACTTATCAAAGTCAACACCCTAAAAGTGAATAATCCAGTGAAGAAATGGGCAAAAGACATGAATAGACACTTCTCCAAAGACATCCAGATGGCTAACAGACACATGAAAAAATAATCAACATCACTCATCACCAGGGAAATACAAATCAAAACCACAATGAGATACCACCTCACACCCTTCAGAATGGCTAACATGAACAACTCAGGCAACAACAGATGTTGGCGAGGATGCGGAGAAAGAGGAACTCTCTTGCACTGCCAGTGGGAATGCAAACTTGTGCAGCCACTCTGGAAAACAGAATGGAGGGTCTTCAAAAAATTAAAAATAGAACTACCCAATGACCCAGCAATTGCACTACTAAGTATTTATCCAAGGGATATGGGTGTGCTGTTTCAAAGGGGCACATGCACCCCAATGTTAACGGCAGTGATATCGACAATAGCCAAAGTATGGAAAGAGCCCGAATGTCCATCAAGAAATGAATGGATAAAGAAGATGTGGTATATATATATATATATATATATATACACACACACACACACACACAATGGAGTATTACTCAGCAATCAAAAAGAATGAAATCTTGCCGTTTGCAACTACTTGGATGGAACTAGAGGGCATGATGCATATGAGGACTTTAAGATACAAAACAGATGAACATAAGGGAAGGGAAGCAAAAATAATATAAAAACAGGGAGCAGGACAAAACATAAGAGACTCTTAAATATAGATAAGAAACAGAGGGTCACTGGAGGGGTTGTGGGAGGGGGGATGGGCTAAATGGGTAAGGGACATTAAGGAATCTACTCCTGAAAACATTGTTGCACTATATGCTAACTAACTTGGATGAAATTAAACATTAAATAAATTAATTTAAAAATCCTAAAAAAAAATACAATATAATACAATACAAGGAATGCCCAACCCACGTTACCATGGCAAAATGAGTAGGGTCTGCCATATTGCCCAGCATTCGGCAGGCATTGTAATAAACACGCTAAGGGCAAGACTTCTGCCGAGAGAACTGATGCATATATTGAGTGTATTAAGTACTCTAAGAGCCAAGATAGCTCCCTGAAATGTGGGAAGGAAAATTATCAGAAAAAAAGAAGGAAGCCAAAGAGAAAGGTACTTGGGTTCAAGTCAAGGGCCAGCTTGTCCCACAGAGAAGCATGCCTTGTGAGAAGCAACAGCAAGGAGCCTGAGCCACTGCTGAGACCCATTCCCTATGAATTCATGGCTTATGTGTGAATAAATAAATAAATCCACATCCATCCATCCATCCATCCAAAAATACATACATATATAACCAACCAACCAACCAATAAAACAATTAACATTTACATACCAAGCACTCTCCTATACTGAACCTCACTTACTTAATCCTCAAAATAACTATGTAAGGTTGATATATTACCATCCCCATTTTGTGGATGAGCAAACTGAGGTTCAGAGAGGAGTCTCCTCCAGGAACTGATGCCTCTGGCCATCCAATGCCAGCCCCCCTAGAGCTCGTGGGGAGGCTTTTGGCTTCCCGTCAAACCACCTTGCCTCTGTGGCCATCTCAGCTGGTGTCAGCCAGCCTCTGCCTTAGACATCCTGGTGCCTCTCTTTCTTTCCAGCCTGTAATTTAGGATTTCCCAACTGTCCCTCTGTATCCATCATCATGTCTCACACACATTTGTTTAACATTCGACAAATGTTCAGTGGCTTCTAAGTGGCAGGATTATTGTAGATCCAGGAGACAGGATGGTGACGACACGGTGAAGAAGACAGACCAGGTCCCTGCTCTCATAGAGCTTATTTTCCAGTGGGGAGAGACAGGAAATAGACAATGCAAATGTTGGAAAGGGGTAGAATCAGAGACACAGAAGAGGGTGACGGGATCAAAGGGGAGTGGGTGGCCATTTTTCATTAGGAGAACAGAGAAGCCTTCTTCTCTCCGAGGATCACTTTTAAGCTAAGAGCTGAATAACAAGAAGGTGGCAGCCATGGAAAGATATGGAGGGAGCATTTTCCATGCAGAGAGAGCAGCATATGGGAAGACCCTCAGGGAATACTGGCTTGAGATAAACCAGGAGGGTATTAACAATAACACTCCCCTTCAGTGGTGAACATCTGTTGGAGGTAGGCACACTGGGGTTCTGTGCGCCAAAGAGTCAGAAGGGACTGGGGACTGATCTCACAACTTCTCTTCACTCCCCACCTACGTGAACTGATTCCCTCTCAACACGGCTTGGAATCTGCAATCCGCTCCACTCCCAACTTTGGTGAAACGAACTGCTCCCTCAAGACCCCACGACAGCACTGACACACCTGCTACCATCATGGCACTGCAGTCGACATCAGCTGTCTGCCTCCCTCCTGGACTAGGGAGTTCCCAGGGAGTGAGAATCTCTCCCCCCCTCCCTTACTCTAGCCTTTGGAAAGGTGCAGGACACAGGGTGGATGTGCTAAGCACGCTCCTTTAGCACTTAGCAGAGGCTCCCGTGAAGTGTTTCACACTTTGTTACTTATTAACATGTCTATCTTCCCCTCAAGCTGTACATCAAGGTACAAACACAGATACCCACAGAGTCAGGCTCAGAAAGTCCAAGTGAGGACAGCTGGGGAACCAAGGGAAAACTAATTTTCCCTTAGTTTATTAGTTTCTGTTATTCTCCCTTACAAAGTTGGAAATTTGGATTTTTATGTGAAATCTCCAGATATTTGGGGCGCCCGGGTGGCTTAGTCGGTTAAGCGACCGACTTTCGCTCAGGTCATGATCTCACGGTTCGTGGGTTCGAGCCCCGCGTCGGGCTCTGTGCTGACTGCCAGCTCAGAGCCTGGAGCCTGTTTCAGTCTGTGACTCCCTCTCTCTCTGACCCTCCCCTGCTCATGCTGTCTCTCTCTCTCTCTCTCCTAGAAATAAATAAAACATTAAAAAAAAAAAAAAGAATCCAGAAACGTTGCGCTGACATTAATAGAGCCGTGGAAGGTTAACACTGGAAGCGATCTCAGCCATCTCCCAGGGACTAACCTCTAGTTGCATCGCCCCAGTTAGTCGAGGAAGAAGCAGGGGGAAAGTGACCCACCCAAGGTCATGTGACAGGGGCCCTGAGTCATGTCTCCTCCCGGCAGTGCTTTCTTTGGCTTAGCTCAGAGGGCAGCCATATGTACTCAGCTCCCACCATTTCAATTTTTTTTAATTAATTTTTTTTTGAGAGAGACAGAAAGCACGAGCAGGGGAGGGGGTAGAGTGGGAGAGAGAATCTTAAGCAGGCTTCACATCCAGCATGAAGCCTGATGTAGGGCTCGATCCCACGAACCTGGAACTATGATCTGAGCCAAAATTAAGAGTTGGACACTCCAGGGGCACCTTGGTGTCTCAGTCGGTTGGGGGTCCGACTTCAGCTCAGGTCATGATCTCACAGTCCGTAGGTTCAAGACCCGCATCGGGCTTTGCACTGACAGCTCAGAGCCTGGAGCTGCTTTGGATTCTGTGTCTCCCTCTTTCTCTCTCTCTCTGCCCCTCCCCTGCTTGTGCTCTCTCTCTCTCTCTCAAAAATAAATAAACATTAAAAAAAAAAAAAAAGACTTGGATGCTCCAACCAACTGAGCCACTCGGGCACCCCTGTCATCATTTCTAAGGCAGTGACCAGCCTTTGGGAGAAACATCCACACGTGTCATACAGCTTTCCAGACTGGTTAACAGTATGGACTGTTCCAGACTCATGGACGAACACCAGGACTGCTGCCCTGAAAGCGTTTCCAGAGAAACAGAGAATTAGGGTGAACACAATACCAGAAGTCATTCTGGAACCCTGGAGGTGTTCTGTAAGGGGAGGCTGGGTCATTCCTCTTTGTGTATGACCAATAGCACTGAGCAGAGGGCTTCTACATGGCAGACCCTGAGCATGTATTTGTTGGCTAGGACCTACTACGTGTTGGACATTGTTCTAAAAAGTGGTTCTCAAACTAGAGTCCCAGGTCTTCTGAGGCCCTTTCCAGGGGTTCCCTAGGTCAAAACTATTTTCATAACACCGAGTATGACTTAACCTTTTCCACTCTTACTCTCTCATGACTGTATATGGGGTTTTCCAGAGGTTACCTGACATCTGACAGTGCATAGAATGTGTGTTTGTGATTCTTGTGTTTTGACATTTTCTCCATTTAAATTTCAGATATGGGAAATATCAATAGCTACAACCCACATAACAAGAGGTTTTTGAAGTCTCCAATAATATTTAAAAGGGTAAAATGGACCTTGGAACAAAAACTTTTGAGACCCACTAGTCTAGATGATGTAAGAAGCTAATAAGAACCAGGATAAGAAAGAAAGAAAGAAAGAAAGAAAGAAAGAAAGAAAGAAAGAAAGAAAGAAAGAAAGAAAGAAAGAAAGAAAGAAAGAAAATTAAAGCAGAGTAAGAGGATTGGAAGAGGTTGAGGTGGGGGGCAGGTGATGGCGACAGGGAGGGGGTGATGTGAAGAGGAGGGGCACCTTACAATATTAAATCAGGTGATACAATTACAAATTATGAAATAAATCTACAGACCAAGCATCTGATATCCCTGAGTTGCCATTTACAATCTTTTCATTTAGGGGTGCCTGGGTGGCTCAGTCAGTTGAGCACCTGGCTCTTGATTTTGATTCAGGTCATGATCTGAGTGTTGTGGGATCGAGCCCCACATCAGGCTCCGTGCTGAGCTTGGAGCCTGCATGAGATTCTCTCTCTCCTTCTGCCTCTCTCCTCTGCTCACACACTCTCTCAAAAAACAAACAAACAAACAGGAAAACCAAAACCTCCTCATTTATCCTAAATTTTAAAACTCTATTGCTAATTGAATCATAAATACGTGAGATTCTATAATATGTGCATACCGTTGAAAGAAATTGGTTAAGAAAGAAAATTATTTCTGGTAGCTTAAAAATACCACCCTGAGATCTCCCCGTCCAAACCAAGGTACCATCACTGTCCTCACAAAGGTAAGCCCTAGTCTGAATCATCAGTGATGTATCCTCTCCATTTCTTTGCCATTCTACCATCTGTCTGTGGGTATGTGTGTATCCATAAACCATATATTCCCATATATTTGGGAAAAGTGAGAAGCAATCTCGAGCCATTGTAAGGGAAGGGCAGCGTTGCTCCTAACAGATGTTTAGTAAGTTGCTACTAATTTTCTCCCAAGAGAAAATGACCTGGACAATGGGTTGGCAATGAGGCTCCTTCCAAGGGCTACTTCCAGGGAAGTCAGAGGATATTCTTAGGGCATCTGAAAGGGAGGTAGGGTTAGCTATGGCAGAAATACATTCCACAGAGAGAGGGCCACTCTGTCTTGTTTCCGTTCTTGCTTTGCTTTCTCAGCTCTGTGACCTCTCTTTCTTGGCCTCGGGAGTGGGTCACAGCGGTACATTCACATGGAGTTGAAACAATTTCAAGGCACGCCTGGAAGGGCAGAAACGCCACTAGCATCGGGCCAAGGCAAGTCCGATCTAGAAGAAACTTTGAGTTTTGCTTATTCAGATCTTCTCTTCTTTGAGCTCGGATCCCGGTGATAAAGCCCCAAATGCATTTGCCTATGAGCTGAGGCCCAGGACTCCCTCTGGATGGGTTGAACTGGTGGCCTTCTGAGTCTGGGGCATGACTGTCACTCTCTCAGTAATGTCTCTTATTTACTGCACTCACATCTTCCACTTAGTGGCTCACATTGTTTCGGTAGGACTTACCCTCCGGTAGCTTGCTGAGAAATGCTGCGTGGAAAAGTATCGTGGGGTTTTGGTATCTGAAAACATTTTTGTCAAACTTTCATAACTGGTTTATACCCTCACTGAGAAGAGAATTCTAGATTAAAGATTACTTGCATTCAGATTTTGAAGGCACCGGGTCATCTTCTAGCCCTAGGGGTTATTGTGAAAAGTCTAAGTTGTTCTGTTTTTTTTTTTCCCCTTCCCTGGAAGACGTAGAATCTTGTTTTCCTTGGCATTCTGAAATTTCAGCAATGTGCCTTGATTTGGGTCTGTGTTCATCCATGGAGCACTCAGCCCTTTCGGTTTGGAAACTTGTGTTGGGCAGAATTTCCCGAGATTTTCATGAGTGATTTCCTCCCTCTATTTTCTCTGTCCTCTTCTTCTGGAGCCCTGGAGCCTATGTTATTCTTTATTTTTTAATTTTTTAATGTTTATTAGTTTAGATTTTGAGACAGAGAGAGAGGGAGAGAGCAAGCCAAGGAAGGGCAGAGAGAGAGGGAGAGAGAAATCTCAAGCTGACAGTGCAGAGCTCAACATGGGGCTTGAACTCACAAACCGTGAGATCTGACCTGAGCCGAAACTATGAGTCTGAAGCTTAACTGACTGAGCCACTCAGGCTCCCTGCCCCTGCTATTCTTACATTGGATCTCCCTATCTGGACTTCCATTTGTTTTTCTTCATTTCTGGCTTCCATCTCTTTGTCTTCTTGCTCTGATTTCTAAGGTGTTTCTTCAACTTGATCTTCCAACTCTTTTTTTTTTTTTTTTAACTAGGCTTCACACGAAGCACGGATCCCAACACAGGGCTTGAACTCATGACCCAGAGATAAAGACCTGAGCTGAGATCAAGAGTCCAAAGCTTAACCGAGTCACCCAGGTGCCTCGGTCACATTAAAGAATTCTCATTTTCCTTATTCTTTTTTTTTTTTTAAAGTAGGCATCATTCCAAACCCTTTACTATTTTTATTTCAATCAATTTCTCTTTAATTTCTAAAACTCTTCCAAAATCTCTGAGTGTTTTCTAAAGATCTCCTGTTTTTGTCTCAGTTTAAAGGGATGCAATAATCTTTTCTTATCTCTCTGAAGACATAATACATTTTATTTAAAAAAAAAAAATCCCTGCGCCTGTTTGTTCTAGGTTGCTTTCATCCTGTTTGTTTTGGTGGCTGTCTTCAATGTTCAAGGTTGTCCTCAGATGTGAGGTATTCCTTAGCCCTACTGTCTATGAAATACGAAAAGACTTAATGGAAGCTTTGAGCACATGAGGGACTGTCCACTCGGAGCTTCAGAGCAGGGTAACCGGGCGGGAGTGGGGGGTTATTTGCTGGGGAATCCAGTATGTCAGAGTTTTTAAGTCTTTCCTTTAAGCCAGACATCTTCTAACCCCCTCCCTGGAGGGTAAGGATTTGGCTGCTAGAGTTCTGGGAATCAAGCTGAGGGGTGAGGAGGGGAGCAGTGAGGGTGTGGTGTTTCCACATTCAGCATTAACATACATATGGTTTCTTTATTCCCCATTTTCTGTGCGACAGCCATTTCCTCGCTGTGCTGAGTGTCCCTCAGTCCAGAGAAGCTCTGCTCCACCCTCTCCTAAGAAGAATCTTCCAGACTTTTACCAATGTGGGAAAGGATCTCTTGCAGGGGGATGGAGGGGGATTGTGGGGTGAGAGAGGGGATCTAGGACATAATTGCTTCCTAGAGAGAGTGCTCCCAGTTCTTCTGACTTTAGCACTCACCCCTGGGCCCCCACCCCCACGCCATTCTCCATCTCCCTACCCCTACCCCTCAGTCTTCTCTCACAGAGGGACCTGGTGCTGCCAGTAGCTTTGTCTTGGGCCGAGTCTGCTGTATAAATCAAATTTGTGCTCAGCCCTTCCCACGGCTGCTTTTCTCGGCTTTCCCAGGCCTGCCAAATTAGTTACCACTCTGCATCTCCTCTGGTGGCTGTGGTTTCCCGTCCTGTTTTCTCGATATTGTGGGCTTGTGTGTGTGTGTGTGTGTGTGTGTGTGTATAATTCCTCTTCCAGAAGTTCTAGTGGGGTTTTGGGAAGGAGCAAAATTAGAAGCATACATCCAATCTGGCACTATAACCGGAACATTACCCTAAAATTCCGAGACCCAATCTGCTCCTTAGGGTTTGGTGTGGGAGCTCTCCATAGAGTTATGGAAAATTCATAAAACCAGCTTATTCCACACAGTTTGCTGCTTTGACCACACACCAGGCCCTCTGCTGGAATCTGGGAACACAGATGTGTTGGGGACACGATACCTGTCATCATGGATACCGATCAAGCAGAAGAGATAGACGTACTCGAGAGAATAAAATATAAGTCCATGGTCCCTCACCCCAAATCCTTGGGGGCCAATGGCTCTGGATCTCAGAATTTATCAGATTTTGGAAAGATAACAATACTGTTATTCTCATTGCGTACCTGTTGGCCTGCAGCAGCACTTGGGAATGAAACACCTCTATATTGCTGTAGTGACATGTATGGATATTCACATTAGAGTTTAAAAAAATAGACTATCAACAACCTCACATTCTTCCAGAGCAGGTTTTAAAATGAAAGGATTTAGCAAACCAAAGTTCAGTTTGCAGTTGGGGGAATTTCTGAGTTGTTGATAAGGCCCGGTGAGGCTCTACAGCAAATTAAGTTCTATAAATGGAGTTTGTACAAAGTACTGTGGGTAGAGACTGGAGGAAGAGGGGACGTTATTTCCTAACCCATTATTTGCTTTTTAAAAGCCTTATTGACACAGGCAGTGATTGACAAAAGCAATGTTGAGTCAAACCACTGGCCCCCAAGCAGGAGTCAAGTCCCTGGACTGTAGAAGTGTCTCGACTTACTCTCCTGGGTAGCCTACACCAGTCGGTGTGTTACAGATTTATTTTTGTTTGCTCCTTTTTGGATTTTATGCTTCCCTTTAGTAGCACACATGCTGTCTGAGACCAGAGATGTTTGAGATTTGTATCCCCAACACCAAGAACTAAGTCTCGCCCAGAGTAGACAGTCAGTATTTATTTGTTGAACCAATGAATAAATGAATGAATGATGTGACATCTTCATAAGTTTTTGTTTGGGAAAAAAAAACTTCGGACACCACTAATCTCTGGACAAGATGATCTGTGGCTGACACATTCCTTACTGGTACCT
This sequence comes from Hyaena hyaena, assembly GCF_003009895.1. Lineage (NCBI taxonomy): Eukaryota > Metazoa > Chordata > Mammalia > Carnivora > Hyaenidae > Hyaena > Hyaena hyaena. Next base: position 105,445 of record NW_024080678.1, on the reverse strand, counting down.
GATATAATAGCTTATGTTTGCTGAACCTGGACTGTGTACTGTCCTAAATGTTTTTCAGTTTTTCTCATTGATCTTGCCAGCAACCTATGAAGCAAACACCATTATCTTCATTTTACAGATGAGGAAACTGAGGCAGAGAGGTTAAGTAATTTTCCCAAGGTCACACATCTAGTTAGTGTCAGGGCAATAGTTGAACCAAGTGGCTTGGCCCTATAATTCACAACCTTAACTACCCTGCCATGCTTAATGGATCTGGGAAAACCCTAAACATCTCATATGAAGGGGTTAAGGCCACGATCTCTAAATTGTCTCCAGTTCTGTGGGTCTATGACCTTGAGATTCTATCTACAATTTTTTAAATTAATTTTTTTTTATTTTAGAGAGAGAGTGTGCACGAACAGGGAAAAGGGGCAGAGGGAGACAGAGAGAGAGAGAGAGAGAGAGAGAGAGAGAGAATCCCAAGCAGGCTCCAAACTCAGCACAGAGTCCAACTCGAGTCTCAATCCCACAACACCTGGGATTATGACCTGAGCCAAAATCAAGAGGGAGACATACAACTGACTGAGCCACCCAGGCACCCCTACAATTTTCATTGATTGACTACTTAATTTATATATAAATGTACCTTATAAATTAAATAATATACATTTATATGTAAATTATTCATTTATTTGACAATTATTTATTGATACATGCCAGGTTGTATGCGAGGCACTTCACACACATCTTAATCCTTTTTTTAACAACGTCTTCTTTAATCCTAAGAGGTGCGTATTATGATGCCCATCTTACAGATGAGAAAACTGAGGCTCATGGATCTTAAAGAACTTAACCAGGGTCAAGGTGATATTCGTAGAAACAGGATTCCAGCCCTGGTCTCAGGTCTGTTTGTTTCTCAAACTCAAGCTCCTTCCCTGACCCCAGCAGGCCTCTCTTCAAGCATGGAGGGGGCTTTTGGGGTCCAGTTTGCATGAGGTGCTGATGAACTTGCTGAGGGGCCTGTAGGCTCAGCAGACAAGGGGACAACTTTGGTTGGGGAGTCAGTAAAGGGGGAAGACTTTTTTTTTTAATTTTTTCATGTTTATTTATTTATTTATTTTTCTAGGAGAGAGGGAGAGAGACAGCGTGAGCAGGGGAGGGTCAGAGAGAGAGGGAGTCACAGACTCTGAAACAGGCTCCAGGCTCTGAGCTGGCAGTCAGCACAGAGCCCGACGCGGGGCTCGAACCCACGAACCGGAGATCATGACCTAAGCGAAAGTCAGACGCTTAACCGACTAAGCCACCCAGGCGCCCCTTAATATGTTTTAAAGGAGCAAAATAACACTTAGGATATTTTCTTAGTGCAATTGTATTAAGTTGGAATCAGTAACAGAAAGATATCTGAAAATCCTCAAATATTTGGAAATTAAACAACTCACTATACCCACTCACTATATAACTCACGGATNCGCGGGGCTCGAACCCACGAACCGCGAGATCATGACCTAAGCGAAAGTCGGACGCTTAACCGACTAAGCCACCCAGGCGCCCCTAATGTTTATTTTCGAGAGCCAGAGAGAGAGAGAGAGAGAGGAGAGAGAGAGAGATTGAGTAAGAACTGGGGAGGGTTAGAGAGAGAGGGAGACAGAATCCAAAGCAAGCTCCAGGCTCTGAGCTGTCAGCACAGAACCTGACTCAGGGCTCCACCTCACAAACCAGGGATCATGACCTGAGCCAAAGTCAGACGTTTAATGGACTGAGCCACCCAGGCACTTCAAAGGGGGAAGAATTTTTAACGAAGCCCCAGGAGGTGCCACTTTTTATCCTGATCCTGCCCTTTCCCTCCAGCCTGCTGTGGCCAGTGTCAGTCACCACAATACAAATGATGCCTCATTGGCACAAGGCCAGGCGGGGGGATGCCCAGTTAATGGAACAGCAGGGCTGGCCCCTACTTTCCCATCAGGCACCCGAGGGCCATGCGGAGGCTAAATAAAGCTCCCTCGGCCCATCGCATCGAAAGACATGCTTATTAGGGACTAAAGTGAGGGGGGCAGAGGTAACCACATCCCGCCTCCAAGGAACACACAGCCCTCCCCGCCACTCCCCTCCCACCGGGAAACCAGACAGGGACACGTGACTGGCGTCCCCCAGGCTGGCAGGGCAGATGAAGTCACAGCCACAGCCACACCCTGAATCACAAACTCAAGAGGTCCCCACCCAGCTGGCTACGGGAAGCGCAGTGTTTTCCAAGAGCGTGCAGGGGTGCGGACGCGCGCCCGAGTCCCGCCCGCGCGGGGCGCAGCGAAGCTCAGTGGCGCCCCCTGGAGGCGCGCGGCCGCCGGTCCTTCCCGCCTGGGTGGGGACGCGGCGTGCTTCAACCTCCGTCTAGAACGCGGTGGTCGCCGAGCAGGTCGCTTCACGGGTGTGTGCTGAAGCGGGGGGAGAAGGGAACTTGTCCCGATTCTTGCTCTCGGTCCCACCGCCAAGCTGCCAGCGTCCAGAACGGTTATTTCCTCTGTGTTATTCCCCGCACTTCCTCGAGGGGGCGCGAGCGCGCACTGCGGGTCCGCTTTGAGGGCGGGCAGCCCAGGTGCTTCACGTCTCGTTTCCAAGCGCCTCGGAGGGTCTCGTGATGCGCTCAAGACAACCCTCTCCTGGGGCGCCTGGGTGGCTTAGTCGGTTAAGCGTCCGACTTTCGCTTGGGTCATGATCTCGCGGTTCGTGGGTTCGAGCCCCGCGTCGGGCTCTGTGCTGACTGCCAGCTCAGAGCCTGGAGCCTGTTTCAGTCTGTGACTCCCTCTCTCTCTGACCCTCCCCTCCTCACGCTGTCTCTCTCTCTCTGTCTCCTAGAAATAAAAAAAATAAAAAATAAAAAAAGACAACCCTCTCCTAAGGTTGGAGATCTGAGAGCGGGCATCCCAGCGAGGCCAGAAGACCCCAGAGTTCCTGCATCGCGCAGGGGACCGGCGCAGGATGAAGGAATACTGACCCAACCCTGTGTATCAGCCACCGTTCTAAGTCCTTGTTATCTGCCCTTGCCGAGTGGATCCTCACAACGACCCCATGAAACAGATGCTCTTGTTATCCCCGTTGCAGTCAGGCGTGTAGACTCTAAGTAACTGTTCGCAGCTGGCCTGAGACACCCCCAAGAGGCCGGGTGGAGAGGACGGCAAAGATGGGGACCGATGATGGCGATGATCGGTTTCACGTGCCAGTTTGGGTGGGCCGTGCACCACCCCCCACCCCCCCACCCCCTCGCCAGTTACTCAGCCAAAGGCTACATGTTGCTGTGAAGGTACTTTGTGCATGGGATTAGTCTATAATCAGTTCACTTTAGTAGGGGAGATTATTCTAGATAATCTGGGTGAGCCTGATTCAATCAGCTGACTGGCTTTAAGAGCAGAACTGAAGTCCCCTGAAGAAATTGTGCCTGTGGCAAGCAGTTTCTACCCGTGCTTGAGACCTTCGCCTTCCTGCCTATCTGCTGGGAAGATTCCAGACTCACTTAGCCAGCTCTCACAATTGCATAAACCGATGCCTTGTAACACATTCCTTGATACATCGAAGTAGTTCTGTTTCTCCAGTTGAACCCTGACTGACAGATACAATCCCCGACCAGGCAGGTGACCCCCCTCTGCCCCCCCAGGACTTGGCTCAATGTGAGTCCCCTTCAGTGGCTAGCTGACACCCTGGGGAGAATTAGAAAATCCGAAATTGACTCAGATAAGTTTCCATCATCGACGGGAGTGGAGAATCAATAAAGAAATTTAGGCTTGACATTGAAAAATGAAGAAAGAGGCGTTTTGTGCTACCAGGTTTATGGGCTAAATAGATTCACACCTACTACACCATTTTTAACACCTTGTTCCAGGAGCGACAGAGATGCAATAACACTAGCCAAACCATAAAAATAAGGGTAATAACTACCTTATAGTAAGAGATTATCAGGTGTCTGGTATCATGCTTTACTTACATTAATAACCTAGTTCTCACAGCATCCTTGTGAAGGAGGGGTGGTTATTAGCCCCATTTACAAGAGGAACTGAGATCTGGAAAGATGAAATGACCAGGGCTGGTGAGTAAGAGTGAGGATTTAAGACCTGGCCTATTTGCCTCCTGAGCTCTGCTTTAATGGCCAAATGACTGGAACTCTCCATTCAGCCCACTATTTCTCCTTCAAAGCTTCCAGAGACTCATTTGTGCTCCTCAGCCAGCACAACAGACCCCTTCTCCCTCCTGGCTTTTGTCTCATGTTCTTTGATCACCACCAGAACCCACAAGGAGGCTCCCAGACTCTGTCACCATCTCTGCCCCAGGCTGAGGATGTCACTGTGTCACTGCCCCCACTGGATTCCAACAGTCCTACCCAACTGCCATCCTTCCTTATTCTCTCATGGCTATGAGCATGTTCTCAATCACCAAAAGGTGGAGACCACCCAAATGTCCATCAACTGATGAATGGATGGGGAAAATGCAGTATAACCCACAGTGGAATATTATTAGACCATCAAAAGGAACAAGATGCTGACACATGCTATGGCATGGATGAACCTCAAAAACATCACCCTAAATAGTTACAGAGAGGGACATAAACCATAAGAGACTCTTAAATACAGAGAACAAACTGAGGGTTGATGGGGGGGGAAGATGGGTGATGGGCATTGAGGAGGGCACTTGTTGGGATGAGCACTGGGTCTTGTACATAAGCGATGAATCATGGGAATCTACTCCCGAAGCCAAGAGCACACTATATACACTGTACATTAGCTGACTTGATGAATTATATATTTTTTAAAAATCACTCAAAGTGAAAGAGGCCAGACATAAAATGTCATGTATTGTATGTTTCTGTTTATATGAAGTATCCAGGAAAGGTAAATCCATAGAGAATGAAACCAGATTAGCAGTTGCTAGGGGGAAGGAGAAAATAGGGAGTGACTGCTTTATGGGTACAGGGTGTCCTTTGGGGGTGATGGAAATGTTTTGGAAGTAGACACAGATGACAGTTGCTTGACACTGTGAATGTACTAAATGCCACTGAATTGTGCATCTTAAAAATGGTGAAGTTCATGTTATGTGAAATCTGCCTCAATGAGAATAAATACCCCCACACATAAATAAGTACTAGGTCATTCATGTATGACCAGTCATACTGCTTTTTTGTCTGACTGCCTTGTCTTCATATCAGCCACTGTCTCCTTAGGAACTTGGTTCAAGAGCCTATGGCTGGGGCCAAGACAGCAAGGGATTTGACAGCATCGCCCTCATTTGCCTGATGTTCCTGTGCTCCTCTGGTCCCCCCGGGTCTTCCTTGGCAAGTGGGGAAAGATTTTCCTCTGGACAGAAATCCCTCCCTCCCACCTGGTACCTGATGGGGGAGGATTAGAGTGCCCATTAGTCAGGGTTTTTCCTTGCAGGTAACAAAAACACCTTGGCTGATGAAGCGGAAAAGGAGCCTCTTAAAAGGATATTCAGTCATGGAATCGTTGAGAGCTGTGCCTCCAGGATCATTGCGAGGAAATGACCATAGACACAGCTGGATGAGCAAAACACCACCACGCCTGTTTCTCCTCTAGAACATTTCTGCACCGAGACCTTTGCCCTTAACCGAGAGCCCGTGGCCACACTCACCATACAGAGCCTCCTTCTCTGGGGTTCTCACTTCCTTACCCAAGTCTCCCCTGGGTGTCTGATTGGTGGGGTTGGGTCATGTGCCGTTGCCTTGGCTGCAAGGAAGGCTGGGAAGCTAATGTTCCTGTGCCCCTTCCCTCCACTCCATGGGGAGATGGAAATTTCTCAAATACAACAAAATGTCGAAAACGTGCTGGGCAAACAGACAACTCAACAAAGAGCAGATACAGCATCCATTATGGCCCAAGTGCTGGAAGGACCATATGGCAGCCCTAGCTCATCTGACCTCGTCTCTCTCATGAGGGAACTTGGTACTTCTGCAGAGACCTCAGCCTGGCCACCTGTCCAGAACCTTTCAACCTGTCCCTACCCCCAGACATGTAGGTCTCACGGGGCTTTGAGGCAGAAAGTCCATCCACCCCACCCACCCCTAGTTATGCAGTAGGTAACTCAGACCAGATCAACCACTGCATTCCATTTTGCAGCAACAAGGATTTGCCCAAGGAAGGCCCATGACCAGAACAGTGTCATTGCATATTTTCCCTGGGATTGATGCGGTGACGTATATGTGGGGGGCCAGGGAGTGTGTGGAAAAGCTCTCTTTTGCCCTGGGGTCATCTTTCCTGGCACCATGAAAGAAACTATATAGTAGAAGAAAATTCTGCCTCTGTGGAGGGATGGTGAGACAGCCAGGAAAGTATGATTTCGCCTCCTGGGCCAAGCTAAGCCTGAAGCCTTTCCATCTCTGGTTTTTAATTACATGAGCCGGTAAGTTCCGTTATACAGCTTCAGCAAGTTGGAGTTGGATTTCTCTCATAACTGAGTCTTTGTGATAAACCACCCATTCTCTAGTGGGAAATTTACTATGAAACATCTCCTGTCCATTATTTCATTTGATGGTGGATTTTAAACTAAGGAGAGAGCTTTAATAAAAAAATAAGTATTATTATTCAGATTTTGCATAGAAGCAAATTTGGGCTCAGGGGGATTAAGGGATTTGTCCACGTTCACATAGTCCATTGTGTACTGGCTTCGATTCGGACTCACTTCTGTCTCCCTTTAAGTTCAGAACTTATAGAATTTTATAGTCAAATTTTATTTTCAGAACGAATTCCATTCTTCATAGTTTTTGCAATGCTTGGTCTACTCAGGCCTTTCAAAGCCAGTCCTCTGCTCCTGATAACATAATAACTAAAAGAGTGTATAGAGTATTCCTAGGTGTTTTCATTTTCAAAACGTGTAAAGGCCAAGGCAGAAAGCTTTGAAGGAGGAATTTCTTACTGACTGTGGACGTAGAGGACTCAGGGCTCCTCACGAGGTTTTCCAATCCTCATACCCACACTCACAGGAAGCCCTACCCTCTGGGAGCCTTCCGTTAGCTAGGATGCTTTCTCTCCTAAGAAACCGAGGGATTTCTAGACGGCAGGGGATGCAGCATAAATATGTCTTTGGAGTCCGTGTCATTCATGGGAACCTACAATTTGAGCACAGCCTCTTCCGAGCCGACTTGCTCACCAAACCAGGGCAGCACCTTCAGGTTAGTTATTTGGGAAAGAAACGTGAACCAGAGGAATCATGGGAGTTAATACTTACTGAGCACACGCGAAAGATGGCAGATCGAGTTCCTCTCCACCCACCCTGAACTTGACTCGTGCATCAACAGGAACGCCCAGGCTGCATCTGAGCTCAACTGGTAATGAGCAGGTCAGCTCTCAGTCCTTTCTGGCCGGAAGCCAGGCACGTTGCCTCATTAACCCCAGGCTCTCACTACGACTTCTGAGGTAGGAGTCACTTGTCATATTTTCCAGAGGAAGAAACTGGGGTTCAGAGAGGATGTTACTTGCCCCCTAAAAGCTGTTGAGTGGATGAATCTGTAAAAATTAATAAATATACATGCCAGCCCCACAAAAAGTGACAATACCTTGTCATTTATTTTCCACACGTAAAACACAAGGTTAAGCCTGCTGTGTATGTCATCTTGGCTCGCTTCCCAAAGACCCAGTGAGGAGATCCGCCATTTTGCAGATGAGGAAACCCGAGAGCTAAGCATCCAAGGGTGGTGCCCGATGTCAGCAGCTAACAGGATACAGAGCAGAAGTGGAAGCCAAGTGGGTCCAAGACTAGTGCCTGGGGGCGCCTGGGCAGCTCAGCGGGTTAAGCATCTGACTTCGGCTCAGATTGTGATCTCGTGGTTCATGAGTTGGAGCCTCGCGCTGGGCTCTGTGCTGACAGCTCTGAGCCTGGAGCCTGCTTCGGATTCTGTGTCTCCTTCTCTCTCTGCCCCTTCCCTGCTCACACTCTGTCTCTCTCTCAAAAATAAATAAATATTAACAAACATTTTTAAAAGACGAGTGCCTGGTTCTAACTATTGCTCGTTTATTTTCATTGTGAGTTGCCCATTGAGTGTGGGGAGGGATTCTGAGAAATTAATGGGCTAACGGAGACCAACACAAGTTGCCCGAAGCACTTCCGGAGAGGTCATGTAGCACATCCCCTCAGCCAGGAGCACGTGATGGGGGATTCCGCACAGCAGGCTTATTCAGAGCAGGGCTGGCTACACTTCCTGAGCTTTTTTGGCTCCCTTCCCACTCCCCCTACCGTGGGGGGTCAGCCTACAGCCCCTCTGCCCCGCCTGCCCTTGCCTGTCCCCATCGGGGTAAGGCAGAGACATACCTCTACGTGCAAAGGATGCCTTGGGGAAAATCATCAGTTGTTTTGGATCCAAAGCACGAGGCAGCTGGGTACTGTGACAAAAAAGGTTGCCATTATTCCTGGCCAGGTGACATGAGAAAATGGAGATTTTACCCATCTGGACAGCATGGGGGCTGGCCCATGTGACACCCACGTGACTTAGTTGCTATACATTGGGTGTAATGCATGAGTCCACAGACGGTTTCTGTGGCTTCCTCAGACCTTACTCATTCTCTTTCTCCCTCTCTCCTTACATCTCCCCATCTCTCTCTCTCTTTTTCCCACCCCCACCTACCTAGCTAATAATTTTTCCAATATCTTCTTATGAAAATTTTCAAACAGGCAGCAAATCTGAAACAGTTCTACAGCAAGTTCCCATAAACCCACCTGCTAGATTCCACCTGGTTCTCTTAGCTCGTTTCCGTGGTGTCCACTGAGGCAGAAGGCACCCCCCCACCTCCCTGAGGACACTCTTGTGGGGTCCAGTGAGAACCCCCTTCTTCCTCCCACGGTTTCATGCACCCTCCTGGCCCCCGAACTCCTTCTTCTGTCTGTGGCCATCTCTCTGGCCGTGCAAATGTCCGGGCCCTGCTCTGGTGACCAGGGATCAGACCCTCGGTGCCTTTCTCCCAGGACATCAGAGAGGGAGGGAGCTTGCTGGCTGGAAGGAGGTACCTCTGTGCCAGGAACTTGCCACGTGCTGTTATAACATTTCTCCCCCGAGACATGGAAGTGATACATACGCAACATAGAAACTTTGGGGAATTCCACAAAAGCATAATGAAAACCTTAAAATCATTCATGAGCACTGCCCACACACTGCAGTAGCGCATTTATTGAGTGCCTACTGTGTGCTGGGTGTTGCGTGTGTTGCCCGTATTTCCTCAGCAACCGTATCCAGTAGATAGGTAGTTATCATCATGTCTAAGTCCAGCTGAGGAAACTGAGGCACAGAGAAGGTAGGTGATTTACTCACATCCGCACAGCTAGGAAGGGGTGTGACTGGGATTTACACCTCACCGGGCTCTGGTTATTATGTGTGCTTTTCATCACAAGCCTATGTCCCTGAATCCTGTTCTAGATGATTCAGGTATTTTCTGTGCAGTCACATTTGGGCATGCACATGTACATATTTCTTTTTTTTAATTTCTTTTTTTAATGTTTTTTATTTATTTTTGAGGGAGAGATAGAGACAGCGTGAGCAGGGGAGGGTCAGAGAGAGAGGGAGACACAGAATCTGAAGACAGGCTCCAGGCTCTGAGCTAGCAGTCAGCAGAGAGCCCGACGCAGGGCTCGAACCCATGAATGGTGACCGGAGATCATGACCTGAGCTGAAGTCGGATGCTTAACCGACTGAGCCACCCAGGCCCCCCTATATTTCTTTTAATAAAGTCGAGATGATGTTATTTTGTCATTTATTTTTCAGCTAAAATATTTAACCATTTTTTTTCACATTCTAATTCTCCAAATAACCCTGTCATATATACTAGGCCAGGCACTGTTCTAAGGGCTCTATGAGAAATTATAATCTCTAAAAAAATTTTTTTTAATATTTATTTACTTTTGAGATAGAGAGGGACAGACGGTCAGTGGGGAGGGATGGAAAGAGAGGGAGACACAGAATACGAGGCCGGCTCCAGGCTCTGAGCTGTCAGCACAGAGCCTGACCTGGAATTCAAACTCATGGACCGCAAAACCCTGACCTGAGCTGAAGTTGCATGCTTAACTGACTGAGCCACCCAGGTGCCCCAAGAAATTATAATCTTTTCAGTCACCTATGGGGAACGTACTCATTAGCTCCATTTTACAGGGGAAATCAAGGCACAGAGAGAGGAAGTAACTTGCCTAAAGTCACATAATTAGGAAGTGGCAGAGCTTGTAAACAAACAGAACAGTCTAGCTCCAAAGTCTGGCCTCTTACCACCAGAGACTGCCTCTTCTTAGATCAGTCTTAGTCTTTCTATCACACCTGACATTTACATGCACCTTTGTAAACGCTGTCTAATTTGACTAACGAATTCTGGGAGGCTGACATGCCAAAAATAGTGCATCAGCTCTCTCTTGCTGCACGACAAATCACTCTAAACAACAAACATTTATTATCTTATGGTTTATGTGGGTCAGGAACCTGGACACAGCTTAGCCAGTCCCTCCAGCTCAGGGTACCTCTCTAGCCAGCAATCAGCATGTCAGCTGGGATCACGGTCATCGCAAGATCTACGGGAACAGGATCCACTTCTAAGCTCATGCAGGGTCAGGATCTGGTTGGACTGAGGGCTTCCATTCTTTGACACGTTGGCCTCTCCCTGGGGCAGCTCACCACACAGCCGCTGGCTTCATTCAACGCAGTGGGAGAGAGAGAGAAGATGCCAGCGCGACAGAAGTCACACTCTTAGAAATTATTTTTTTTATTATTGTGCTGAGATGGGCACACAAAGTTTACCATCTGAACCATTTTTAAGTGTACAACTGAGTGGCATTGGGCACATTCATAATGTTGTGGAACCCTCATACTCTCCATCCCCAAAAGTTTTTCATTTTCTCAAACAGAAACTCTGTCCCCATGAAACACTAACTTTCGGCCGCCTGGGTGGCTCAGTGGGTTAAGCGTCCGACTTCAGCTCAGGTCATGATCTCATAGTTTGTGGGTTCAAGCCCTGCTTTGGACTCTGTGCTGATAGCTCAGAGCCTAGAGCCTGCTTTGGATTCTGTGTCTCCCTCTCTTTCTGCTCTTCCCCCCTCATGCTCTGTCTCTCTCTCCTTCAAAAATAAACATTTAAAAAAATTTTTAAAAAAAGAAATGCCAACTTTCCATTCCTCCCCTCTCCCAGCCCCTGGCAACCTCTGTTCTATTTTCCATGGCTATGAATTTGATTTCTCTAGATAATGAAATAGAAGTGGAATCTTATAAGTGAGAACATACAATGCTTGTCTTTTTGTGGCTGATTTGTTGCACTTAGCACAATTTCTTCGTGGTTCATCCACATTATAGCAGGTGTCAGAATATCTTCCTTTGTAGGGCTGGCTACTATTCCATTGTCTAGTTAGACCACCTTCTGTTAATACACTCATCAGTTGAGGGATAGTTTGATGGCTTCCACCTTTTGGCTATTGTGAATAATGCTGCTGTGAACACGGGTGTGCAAATATCTCTTGGAGTCCCTGCTTTCAGTTCCTTTGGATATATACCTGAGCGAGGAATTGCTAGATCATAGGGTCATTATTTATTTAACCTTTTGAGGTACCCCCATACTGTTTGCCGCAGCGACTGTTCCATCTTACATTCTCACTTGCAAGGCACGAAGGTTTCCAATTTCTCCACATCCTTGTTGACACTGGTTTTTCTGTTTTGCTCTTGTTTTTATAATAACCATCCCAATGAGTGTGACGTTGTATTTCATCAATGGTATCCCTTTTATAACCTGACCGCAGAAATGATGTCACATCAGTTTTGCTGTATTCTATGTATAAGAAACAGGTGACTAAGTCTAGCCCGCATGCAAGGGAAGAGTCTGTCCAAGGGCCTAGATACCAGGAGGCAGGGATCACTGGAGCTATTTTAGAAGGCTGCCTGCCACAAATGTCATGATGATCCTGTTTTTGTATTTTTTTTACTACATTAAATGTAAGGCAGCACATTGTTGGGTTTGGTACCATTGTCAAATGGCAAATATATGGGCTTTGTGGTGAGAATGATCGGAGTTTAAACCCTGGATCTTTGTCTTCCCAGCTGTGTGATCTTGAGACATTACTTGACCTCTCTGAGGCTCAGTTTTCTTTGTTAAATAGGAACAAACAAAAATACCTACCTTGAAAGATGATTGCAAGAAGTAAACGCACTAATGGGTGGTATGTAAAGTATCCTACACGTGGTAGGATCTCAACAAATGACCCCCTCCTCACCATCATCACCCAGGCAAGAAAGAAACTAGTACTGCAGACTAGGCTCGGTGGTTTTCCCTCAGGGTGTCCTCACAAGCAACACCGCCAGGTGGCAGCTGTTGTCAGCTTGGGTATTAACCTCTCCTTGTTGGTACAAGATAAAGACGTGTGTTTAGTAAGAGCTAAGGATTATTTTAGGCAGGGTGAGCATAGGGGGAAAAGTCATCGTATCACAATCCTTACGCTGGCGATTCAACTGTTATTTCATTCTCTTTCCATGAGCTTAGGTCCTCTTCCTCTGCTGTTCCACGCCTTCTGCCGAGGACATACCCTTCCCTACATGCTCCTGACCTGACTGCCTCCTGCTAGCCCTGTTATGTGCAGCTCAGAAAGCTTTCTCAAGCCTCCCTGCCTTTGCTGTAACTTCTTCTGCTTCTGTTCTATTTAGGGCAGGTCCCATCTTATTCTAGAAGCTTAAGCTGCTCTTGCCGCTCCCGTTCTAACTCCTGTGAGTTCTGACATCATTCTAAGAAGCCTTCCCTGACCTCCCCTCCCAGATCCCAGGTAACACAGGCTCCATCATCCAGTCTTTCCCGAATCACAGCCCTTGGTCCACTCATTGTAACCTCTGGTCTTCTGTGGTCACAGGTCCTGCCACCCAATAGGACATGTAGGCAGCTAAACATTCTGTAAATATTTATCGAGCTCCCTCTCTGTGGCAGCATCAGGTGCTAGGGACTAGTTGGTGACCTGCTGGTGACCTTTCTTTGTAAACAAACCAGAATCCTGCAAAACAGAGCCTCTACCGAAGAAATCATGAGCCCTTGAGCAATCAGAAGAAGCTTGTACCTCTTTTCAGTTCTTTAAAAACATTTTTTTACTTTTTAATGTTTTTTATTTATTTCTGAGAGAGAGAGAGAGACAGCGTGAGCAGGGGAGGGTCAGAGAGAGAGGGAGACACAGAATCCGAAGAAGGCTCCAGGCTCTGAGTTGGCTGTCAGCACAGAGCCCAATGCGGGGCTCAAACCCACGAACCATGAGATCATGACCTGAGCCAAAGCTGGATGCTTGACCGACTGAGCCAGCCAGTACCCCCCTCTTTTCAGTTCTTGATAGGGTTGCCGGATAAAATACAGGAGGCCCGGTTAAATTCAAATTTCAGAAAAATGACAAACTATTTGTCAGTATTAATGTATTTGGATCAATATTTCAGATACATTAAGTAATAATGTAAATAATAAATAATAAGTTAAATAATAGGTCCTATAAGGACACAATCATGCTAAAAGTTATTTGTGTTTATGTGGGATTCAAACGTAAGGGGGCATCAAGGGTTTTTGCTGTTTTTGTGTTCAGTTTGGTTTTTGACAAATCTGATGAAAGGCTTTGTTTATAGGGTCACAGCGTAACATGGCAATGTGATTTCATTTCCATGAAAGGCTGGTGAGGCACAGGCCTGTTCCTATTGAGAACAGGTATCTTAAATGTATCTTAAAGTTTTATAGGCTATTATTTTTTAAAACAGAAATCCCTCTTTCTGACTGCTTGTATGTTCTCAGAACTTAATGGACCTCTCCTTAGAATTTACACTCCCGGAGCACCTCGGTGGTTCAGTAGGTTGAGCGTCCGACTTCGGCTTGGGTTGTGATCTCACAGTTCGTGAGATTGAGCCCTGCGTTGGGCTCTGTCCTGACAGCTTAGAGCCTGGAACCTGCTTTGGATTCTGTGTCTCCCTCTCTCTCTGCCCCACTCCCACTCGCTCTCTCTTTCTCTCTCTCTCTCAAAAATAAATAAAACATTTTAAAAAGTTGAATGGGAGGGGCAGCAAGCACATACAGAAGGGGAGGAATTTACTTCACCCAGTGCAAATAGTTATTTGACTTGTTAGTCATATGTTGTAATTGTTTATTATGGGATACATGGTGTGTACACCATGTTACTGCCCTACAAGCGGAAGCATTCTGAATTAGAGAGCGCATTTGGTCCCGCAGGTTTTAGGTAAAAGGTTGTAGGTCCCTATTATTAGCCCTATTTGCATAATAAATATTTACAAATTAGGAAACAGAGGCTCAAAGAGGTAAAGTGAGTTCCTTGATGTCAGCTCACTTCTGGGACTTGAAGCTAAGAGAAATGTCTCATTAGCATTATTCATGCCCTGGCACCTAGCACAGAGTCTAATAGCCCATTGATAGATTAGTATGTGATTTTAGAATGAGTGTCATCCGGCCAGCAGGTCTTAGACCCATGCCCAGTGCTCTTTCCCCTATAGGGCCCCGAAAGAGTGTCCAGAATCCTCTGCTGGCCCACCTACCTGGAAGGTTTGCATACATCCTCTGAGGAGCCTCTGACTGGCTTATGCATCCATGAAATCAATGGGTAATGGGCGGTGGGCCTGGGACGCAGCCTTCAAGGTCACAGAAGACTTAATGTGCCAGCCACCATCACCAAAGACCATCAAGACTGAGCGGAATTTAAACCTAAGAGTAACAAAGAAAGAACCCTTTCTCCCAGGCCCCATCCTGCCCTCACTCCCTGTCATGATTGTGCTTTAAGCCACAGGATAACCACAAGATTATGATCTGAACCGAAGTCGGAGGCTTAACCAACTGAGCCACCCAGGTGCCCCACGCCCCTCCCATTCAGAAGCAGGGTTCACTTCCCCTCCCTTTGAATCTGGGCTGGATCATGACTGCTTTGATGAATAGAACATGGTAAAAATGACATCTTTTAGTGGACTTGCAGCTCTGTCTTGTTCTCGTGATGCATGAGTCACCATGTTGAAGTCTGACTACCCTGCTGGAGAGACCACATGGGGAGGAAAAAGGGCTCAACTGAGTCCAGCCATCCAGACGTCCTCGCCAAGGTGCCAGACATTTGGAGGAAGCCATGCTATACTCTCCAGCCCAGCCCAGCCCAGTCACCAGCCAAACACCAGCACGTGACCTCTGTTGATGCCGCGTGAAGGAGACGACTCATCCAGCTGAGCCCTGCCCCAACTCCTGACCCCAAATACCATGAGATATAACAAAATAGCGGTTGTTTTAAGTCCTTGAGTTTTGAGGTCGTTGGTTGTACAGAAATAGAAAGCTGGAGTTCCTGACGGTTCAAGCTGCCTCCTGTACCCTGGAGCCTGGTCTCATCTGGAAGCTCTAGAGAGGGACAGAAGGGCAGGAAGAAGGAGGGGAACAGCGTGAAGGTCAAGGGAGTTATGAAAGTAAAACATGAATATGCCCTTGGACCCAGAAACTTCATTCCTAGGAATCCGTCCTATTGAAATACTTGCACGCGTACTTGCTGGGATGTATCAGGAAGGTTGTTCACGGCAGTTGTGTTCATGATCAGCAGGAACTGGAGGCAACTGAGATGCCCACCAGTAGAAGAAGGATTCGGAACATTAGGCCACATCTAAACAATGGGACAGTATGGAGGGATTTCATTTCATTTTATTTTATTTTATTTCATTTCATTAAAAAATTTTTTCATGTATGGGGCGCCTGGGTGGCTTAGTCGGTTAAGCGTCCGACTTTCACTTAGGTCATGATCTCGCGGTTCGTGGGTTCGAGCCCCGCGTCAGGCTCTGTGCTGACTGCCAGCTCAGAGCCTGGAGCCTGTTTCAGTCTGTGACTCCCTCTCTCTCTGACCCTCCCCTGCTCATGCTGTCTCTCTCTCTCCTAGAAATAAATAAAAACATATAAAAAAAATTTTTTTTCATGTTTATTCATTCTTTGAGAGAGAGAGAGACACAAGAGTGCAATCGGGGGATGGACGGGGAGAGAAGGAGACACAGAATCTGAAGCAGGATCCAGTTTCTGAGCTGTCAGCACAGAGCCCGACGCAGGACTCGAACTCACAAACCGTGAGATCGTGACCCAAGCCAAAGTCGGATGCTCAACCGCCTGAACCACCCAGGTGCCCCTCATTTCACTTTTAAATGTTTATGTATTTAATTTTTATGAGAGAGAGAGAGAGAGCACGCAAACGTGCAAGCAGAGGAGGAGCAGAGAGAGGAAGAGAGAGAATCCCAAGCAGGCTCCACGCTGGTGGCGCAGAGCCCCATGCAGGCTCGAACTCACAAACCATGAGATCATCACCTGACCTGAAATCAAGAGTGGGACGCTTAACTGACTGAGCCCCCCAGGTGCCAGTATGGAAATATTTTAAAAGAATGAAGTAGATCTGTGTGTACAGATAAGGAAAGACCAACTGAGTCATGAGACATATATTAATATGTCCTCAATATGTTGTTGAGGGAAACCAGGCGGGTTACAGAATGATGTCTTACTGTAAAATCTATTTCATGGGACGCCTGGGTGACCCAGTCAGTTAAGCATCCTACTTCAGTTCAGGTCATGATCTCACGGCTCGTCGGTTCGAGCCCTGCATCGGCCTCTGTGCTGACAGCTCAGAGCCTAGAGCCTGCTTTGGATTCTGTGTCTCCCTCTTTCTGCCCCTCCCCCACTCCTGCTCTGTCTCTCTGTCTCTCTGTCTCTCTCTCTCTCTCTGCCCCTACCCTGCTCGTGCTCTCTTTCTCCCAACAATAAAATAAACATTAAAAAATTTTTAAATCTATTTCTGTGTATATACACAGGTACATTTATTCTATTTCCATACATCCATAGCTACACCTGTACCCAGCTCCTGCTGCAGCCTTATCGATCATCTAGAAGATACCATAGTAGACATTTGTTGTTTCTGCTTCTCCAGAGACATCCATTCCACCTTCTGCTGGAAATAGTACCCAGATCCTCTTTGGAGAACTCTATCTTCCCCATATTCTATCCCGGTGGTTCGGCTTAGATTCTATTCTTCCCACTGTCCCCAGGGCCGGAGCATGGGACTCAGGCCAAGCAGAGCACCAGCTTTGCTCAGCCGTGACGATTTTTATGACCAAGCTTGTCCCTGTGGCGCCCTCCTGAGGCCGCTGATCAGCTTCTGACCTTGGAACCCTGGAATCTCCAAACTGAGCAAACGCACACCATTCCGGTGAACCCTATCCCTGCTCGCCTTCTCCAGGGCTGGTCCCTTGAAACCAAGATCCCCTCATGAATCCAGAGGCCCACACTATTTTAATAGGGGTCACCTCTGAGGAGCAAGAGTTAAGACACTTTTAAGTTATATTCATAATTTTTGATTTGCATACACTACATTTATAATTCAGAAGTACGTTGTTAAGACTCTGGTCTGGGGATGTCTTTTTTCAGCTGATCTCCTTCCGTCTCCTGTCTCCCCGGCTTCCTTTAACCAGATATCCTTGGCTGCAAGTTCTGTAGAGCAAATCGGGATGGGCTATAAAATTTTAATAATGGCTTTATTGAGATATAAGTCACATACCATAAAATTCATCCTTTGAAAGTGTACAATTCAGTGGTTTTCAGTACAGTCGCTGGGCTGCATTCTTTTTTTTTTTTTTTTTTTTAACCTATGGACACTGTAACCTGCATTTGGGTTTGGTTTTTTTTTTGTTTTGTTTTTTTTTTTTTTTACAAATAGTTTATTGTCAAGTTGGTTTCCATATAACACCCAGTGCTCATCCCCACAAGTGCCCTCCTCCATGCCCATCTCCCCCCTCCCCTCCCACACCCATCAGTCCTCAGTGTGTTCTCAGTATTCAAGAGTCTTTCATGGTTTGCCTCCCTCCCTCTACCCCACTATTTGCCCCCTTCTTCTCCCCCATGGTCCTCCGTTAAGTTCCTCCTAATCCTCCTAAACGTGCATTCTGCTTCCAGAACGTTCTCAGCAACCCAGAAAAAAGCGCAGGGCCCATAAGCAGAGTCTCTCCAGCCACCAATCTGTTTTCTGCCTGGTCTAGGCATTCCACATAAATTGAGTTTTACAGTAGGTGATCCTTTGCGTCTGGCTTCTTTCGGGGAGCAGAACTTTTTCAAGGTTCATGCGTGTTATAGGAGGCACCAGTGTTTCATTCCTTTTTTGCCTCTGTGTAGTGTTTTAAGCTTTTTTTGCTCCGATAAAAATGGGCATAAGATGCTGTTTTCACCATTTTTATGTGCAGGGTTCCTTTATTATTTTTTAAATATTTATTTGTTTGGGGGAGAGCGCAAGTTGGGGAGGGGCAGAGAGAGGGGGACAGAGGATCCGGAGGGGGCTTTGCTGACAGCAGCGAGTCTGATGTGGGGCTCGAACTCACCAACAGAGAGATCATGACCTGAGCCGAAGTCGGAGGCTCAACAAACTGGGCCACCCAGGCGCCCCTCATTTTTGAGTGTACAGTTCAGTGGCATTAAGCACATTTACCCTGTTGTGCGACTACCACAACCAATGTCTTCATCATCTCACGTACTGAAACGCTGTACCCCTTAACCAGTACTTCCCCACTCCTTCTCCCCCAACCCCTGCTAGCCACAGTTCTACATTCTGATCTATGTTTTTGATTATTCCACGGACCCCCATATAAGTGGACTCCTACAATCAATACTGTATATGTTCCATATGAGGAGAATGATAAACAGGGAAACCTGAGCGGCTCAGCCTGACTCCTGATTTCAGCTCAGGTCATGATCCCAGCATCGTGGGGTTGAGCCCTCTGTTGGGCTCTGTGCTGAGCATGAAACCTGCTCAAGATTCTCTCTCTCTCTCTCTCTCTGTCTCTCTCTCTCCCTCTGAGCCTTCCCCCCCCCCACCTGGCTCTCCCTATCCAAAACAATAATAATAATTATATATATATATCCTTTTGTATGAATGTCTTCCAGGTTCATCCATGTTGTACCCATATCGGGATTTCATTTCTTTTTTTAAATGTCATTTAAAAAAGCCGTTTATTTATTTTGAGAGAGAGAGAAGGTGTGAGTGGGTAAGAGGCAGATAGAAAGGGAGAAAGAATCTCAAGTAGGCTCCACACTTGTGAGGCTCCAACCCACTAACCGAACCGTGAGATCATGACCTGAGCCAAAACCAAGAGTCTGATGCTTAACCGACTGAGCCACCCAGGTACCCCTCTATCAACACAGTTTTATAATTATTGCTTTATGTACTTATCTTTTAAGTCAGATAGAAGAAGAACAGAGTTATAAACCAAAAACATGTGCTAACTGTCTTTTGTATTTACCTATGTAGTTACCTTTCCTGGTGCACTTAATTCCTCCTCCTTACTCAAATCTGCCGTTGAGCTCTTCTAGTGAATTTTTCATTTCAGTTATTACACTTTTCAACTCCATAATTTCTATTTAGTAGGTTTAAAATTTTTTTTAATGTTTATTTATTTGAGAGAGAGAGAGAGAGTGAGAGAGAGACATCACACGTGTGCATGGAGGAAGGGCAGAGAGGGAGATAGGATCCAAAGCAGACTCTTCGCTGACAGCAGAGCCCAATGTGGGGCTCAAACTCACGAACCACGAGATCATGACTTGAGCCAAAGTCAGACTCTCACCTGACTGAGTCACTTAGGTGCCCCTCTATTTAGCTCTTTTAAAAATATATATATATATTTTTTTGGTAAGTTTATTTATTTATAATCTCTACACCCAACATGGGGCTCGAACTCACAACCTCGAGATCGAAAGTCTCACACTTTTCCGACTGAGCCAGCCAGGTGCCCTTTAAAAATATAATTTCTATCTCTTCAATCAATATTTTCTATTTGGCAAGATATTATCCTCATAGTTCCCTTTAATCCTTGGGCATGGTTTTCATTAGTTCTTTGAACATATTTATAATAACTGACTTAAAACTGACAATGACTCCAACCCGTGGGCTTCCCCAGGGACGTTTCTATCGGCTGCCTTTTGTTTCTAGGAGGGGCTAGACTTTCCCATCGGTTGATTGCTTGGCCTACAAGTCTCATAACTGTGTTGCCAAAAACTGGACATTTACTATAATACAACGTGGCAGCTCTGGAAACCAGATCCCCTCCCCCTCCCTAGGTTCGCCGTCACTACTGTTTGTTGAAGTTGCTGCTGATTGTTTGGGGACCTTCCTGGCCCAATTCTGTAAAGTCTGCATTCTTCGTTATAAGAAGCACTGAAGTTTATGCTAGGTAAACTGCTGTGTCCGTTGGGTGTGCCATCATTGCTTCAGTGTCCAAAACTTCCAAAACATGTGCTGAAGTGGAAGACTGTGAGTAGTGGGTGTTCTAAGTCATGGGCAATGGATTTGAAGAGCAGGATGTGGTCTTGAGGTCATCAGCCAATTGGTTGTTTGAAAACAGGTATTTTGAACGGCAAGCAGTGGGCCCTGTCATTACCCAGCACCAGGGAGCCAAGGCACTTGGCCTCAGGCCAGAGCAATGTGTCCAGAACTTGGGTCAGAAAAGCAACAGATGGGGCAGAGACCCACGCAGTTGGTAGAACCTAGGAACAATCTGAGGCTCCCCTACTCCCAAAAGACAGCTTCTAGGACATACTCCTATACTTTTTCTTTTCTGAAAAAACCTTAGTTGAGGTCAGACGCTCAACCAACTGAGCCACCCAGATGCCCCTGAGACACTTGTGCTACATTGCTTTCCAGGGCACCTAGCTCACTAGCACAACCCTCATTGCCTGCCTTCCCTTCCCTTCTCCATCTCACCTTCCCACTCCCTTATAGGTAGTTTCTGGTATCATCTCCCAAATAAGCCACTTAAACTCGAAATCATTTTTTAATAATTTTTTAAATGTGTTTTTTTTTTTTTTTGAGAGAGAGAGAGAGGCAGAGCACGAATGAAGGAGGGGTAAAGAGAGAGGGAGACACAGAATCTGAAGCAAGTTCCAGGCCCCGAAGCGGGGCTCAAACCCACAAACTGTGACATCAGGACTTGAGCTGAAGTCAGACGCTTAACCAACTGAGCCACCCAGGTAGGTGCCCCTCAAATCATTTTTTATTGGAGAATTCAAATGAAGCCTGAGAAGCACAGAGTTATGAAAAAGAAAGTGGGGAGATGAGGATGTGAAAAATATGAAAAAAAGTTGTGACATAGATGTTAGATCCAGAGACCCCATGCCTGTCTTAAAGAACAGAAATAATTCAAAGGAAGAAATAATCCAAGAAATATTAAGAGAAAAACTCCCCAGGCTGGAAGAAACCCACAAATCTTCAGATTGAATGGTCTATGAATGAAAGACAACCCACACTGACGAAATTTGCAAGCACCAAAGGAAAGTCCTGAAAGTTTTTATTTACTTTTTAAAAAATTGTTTTAAAATTTATTTTGAGAGAAAGAGAGAGCATGCACGGGTGTGTGTGAGTGGGGAGGGTCAGAGGGAGAGAAAGAGAGAGTGAAAGAGAGAGAGAAAATCCCAAGCAGGCTCCACACTGTCAGCATAGACCCTGATGCAGAATTAAACTCACGAACTACGAGATCATGACCTGAGCCAAAATCAAGAGTTGGATGCTTAACCAACTGAGCCACTCAGGCACCCCAGTTCCAAAAGCTTTAGAGGTAAAAAGCAGATGACCTCCAAAGAAAGAAGATTTGATGGGGCCAGAATGACATCTACCATACTGAAAGACCATGAGACAATCTCTTCAAAGTTCTGTGGGAAAATGTTTGGAAAGTGGAATCCCATGCCTACCTACAAACTCTCTATATGAGAGGGGAAAATAAAGACCTTTATAAATATGCCAGAGCCCAGACCCAGAGTCACTTTCAATCAACCAGGTAATGAATCCAAGAGCAAAGTCGGCAGTGCAGAAAGCCGAGTTCTGACCATTCTCGGGGACACTGCTCAACTCAGACACCCATGTGCCAGGCTGCGGTGGGTCCCACAGCCGCCTTGCCTGCCTCTGACTTCTCCTTTCTAATTAATTGCCTGGGTTGCTGTTTTGGCATTTGAGCATGCACTGCCTGGAGAGATGGCATAGGGTGCCACAGCAAACCATTTCGCTCTCGCACTATAACCCCACAGCTGTTCATGTATTTGCTTGGCCCTCCTGCCTAGATTATAAACATTGAGTAACAATGACCATATCCTGTGCAGAGCCAGTCAGTATTCACTGATCTTTAACAGATCAGTCTCCCTCTCATTTCTCATAGTGCATCTGCTACTCCCAGCCTCTCCTTTCCCATCTGAACTGCTCTAAACACCTTCTCAAAACTCAGTTGGCTCTCATTCTCCCCTTGCTCTGCCTTTCCAGACCCATTTCTTCCTTCCCTTACCCCCCAGCCTTTCCCCCATGCTGTTGCACGTCGACCTCTGTGCTGTCCCTGGGTATTCTGTATTCATTCCCCTGGTCAATATCATCAAAGCCGGGAGCCAAGGAGCTGGAGGATTTATCAAGACCCTACCACGAGCCACACAGTGTTCTAAGCCCTTTGTGTGGATTAATGAAGTCTCTTCTTGCAGCCATCCTATGGGATAAAAACTATTATTCATTCCATTTTTCAGATGGAGAAACCAATGCACAGAGAGGGGAAGTAATTTGCTCAAGGACTCACACAGTTGATAGTTGGAGTTCGGTTTCTACCTTGGCAGTCTTGCTGTGATGAATTTCCAAGGCATTGCTGTGTCTGCCCCTTGCCAACCAGTAAATGATCAGAGATTTATTACTTTAAAAAATTTTTAATGTTTATTTATCTTTGAGAGAGGGAGAGAGAGAGAGAGAGAGAGAGAGAGAGAGAGAGCATGGGGGAAGGGCAGAGAGAGAAGGAGATACAGAATCTGAAGCAGGCTCCAGGCTCTGAGCCATCAGCACAGACCCCAACGCGGGGCTTGAACCCATGGACCGCGAGATCATGACCTGAGCGAAAGTCCAACACTTAATTGACTGAGCCATTCAGGTGCCCCAATGCCCAGAGATTTAAAAACAAGTGGGATAGAGGCGCCTCGATGTCTCAGTGGGTTAAGCCTCTGACTTTGGCTTAGATCATGATCTCATGATTTGTGGGTTTGAGTCCCATGTTGGCCTCCACACTGACAGTGGGAAACTCCCTGGGATCCTCTCTCTCCCTCTCTCTCTGCCCCTCCTCTGCTCACATGCATGCTCTCTCTGTCTCTCAAAATAAATAAACTTAAAAAAAAAAAAAAAACCAAGCGGGATATACACAGACCAAGTGGAGAACAGCAGAGAAGAATTGCAGGATTAGGATTGGGGCCAATGGAAGACAGTAAATGAAGAATTTAGAAGGGGCAGTGCTCACATAGTGGTAATAGGTGACATGAGACATGTATGTGGCTGTAGAGTTTACAGAGCATATCTGCATATGCTCATTTCGCATTCCACTCAATCCTGAAAGCAATACTTAGAGAGAGGATCCAAGCGACTCATCACTTTTGACCTTTTACAGGTGAGGAGTCTGATGCTCAGAGAGGTTAAGTGACTTGCTCAAGGTCACACAGCTGAGTAATGACAGAGCAGGCACTTGAACACTAGAGCCACCTGACTCCAGGCATAGATAACTAGAGCATGAAGTACTGAGCGGAGGTACCAAATGCCAGTCAGTGCTTCAGCAATACTTGTGAACAGTCTCTGCAGTATGTCGTTTCTATTAATATATCCACTTACTGCTTGTCCTCTGGACAAAGACCAGTAATATTTCTGGTGAGGGTTCCACAGCGGAAGGGTTTCCTCCTCCACCCATTCACGCCCAATCATCACTGCCCATGCAGCTGCCTGCCCCTCTCCAAACAATCCAAGTTTGAAACTGAGACCCCAGAGCAGGAAACCGGGACCAACCTTTATTTTCCATGATGTGGGGGTGACTTCCACTCCTTTTCATCAGAAATGTCTAAGATGTTTTACATCCCAGGGAGCCTGGGAGGCTCAGTCAGTTAAGCATCTGACTTCCACTCAAGTTCGTGTGTTCGAGTCCCACATCGGGCTTCATGCTGACAGCTCAGAGCCTGGAGCCTGCTTTGGATTCTGTGTCTCACTCTTCTCTCTCCCCTTCTCTGCTCGTGCTCTGTCTCTGTCTCTCTCTCTCTCAAAAATAAATAAACATTAAACAAATTTTTTTTAAAGTATGCTTTACATCTCTTTTTTCCAATTACCTGGCTGTTAGGGGAGGTGGGAGGGGAGGGTGGAGGCAGCATGGTAGAGACCAAGGCAAGGGGCCACTGGGCTCTGAACACTGTGGGATGCTTGCTGGAAATAAGCAGGGACTCACAGCCCGCGGGCGCTAGAAAGCTAGCACCCAGAGCACACCTTCACCTTCTGCTCCTCCCCTTGGCTGTGGGACAAGGACCCAGTGAAGGATGGCCCAGGGGACGTAGCAGCCTCCCTGCCCAACGTCCCTTCTGACCACAGCGGAAGGTCCCTTCAGCTAGCTTTACCCTGAGTGTCCCAGGTCCTCACCTGGCCCTGGGAAGGGTCAATAATGCCTGTTCCCTGTTCTTGAAGGCCTCGCCACTGACAAGGGAGCCACACAGGTACATCACACCTCTAATCTGGACACAATCTCGAAGCAGGGGCTCCCAAGGGCCTCCGGGTCACAAGGAGCTGGGACTGCTGCAGGATAACTACTTCCGGTCCAGCATCGGAATCATGTCTCCACACTTCCTGGCTCTGTGACCCCAGCTGGACTCCCTTAGGTCTCAGTTCCCCATGCTGTGAAATGGGAACATAGTACCGCTCACCTTGCAGGATTATTGAGTGAAGTGACCCCGTAGGGACGTGGACATGCCAGCTCTTCGCTGCTCCCAGCGGAAAGTGAGGGGGGAGAAGGTGGACCAGGAGCCTGGGAAGGGGCCAGTGTGGAGAGGAGGGCAGGGGTCCTTAGCACGAGGAAGGGGGTTTAAAGCGCCCCTCTCCCCAGTAACTGGGAGCCGGGGCAAAGGTTCCGCAGAGAAGAGGGAGGTGGAATAGGCCCAGAGAGAAAGGGGTTGGGGCCAGGGCCCGAGGAGGGTCGGAGAGGCTGTGGACGTGTCTCTGGGTCCAAACCACACTCCCACCTTTGCTCAGACAGGTAGCTTCTTGCCTCATTGGGAAATTGCTTTGCCCTGGAATTTTTCTGCTTGGGGGTGTGGTTTTTAGAGCCAAGTTCAGCGTTAAGCATCTCTAGTCAGATACGGAGGAGGTAGACACAGATTGCATAATCCCCAGTGGGAAGCAGGGAGGGAGCAGAGGAGGGACAGAGAGGGCTGCTGGGCACCCCTGCCCAACTCTGCAGCCGTCCCCAGAGTCCCCTTGTGCAGCCACTGCCTCTCCCCCACTCACTGGGCCTGCTACTGAGGGCAGCACTAGGGTGCCCAAGAGGGGCTCACCTGTGAAAGTGGCCCAGATCCTGGAACACCAGCGTGGGGAGAACACCCTGCTCAGCCCACCCCCTTTACCAGAAAGGAACAAAGGACCACCTGAGGTCACACACTCCACCGTGCAGGAGAGTCCCCACCCAGAGCCCATTGTGTTCCTCCGTGGACAGAGAACGCCAACCACCTGCCACGGTCCCTCAGCACATTGGCTGTGATCTGACATTTCACCTCTGGGGACTTTGCTAGACTGACGACAATGTTGAGCCATACGATAGGTGATATTATCTTCCCCATTTTCCTGATGAAAGGAATCAAAACTCAGAGAGGCTGGATGACCTCTCCAAGGTCATGGCTGTAGTTTACAGGGACCCAGATCATTTCACCTCAGGGACCATGTCCATCCCGCTAGCTCGGGAAGTCTCTTGGAGGAGTGCCACCGTGCTCCAACCCCAGGATTTTGCTGCCTTCTGAAAGCGGCTCACATCCCAGCAGGCATCTGAGAATGTCACTTCTGTGTGACAGGTGGAGGCGTCTGTGTCTTCCCTTGGATTTCAGCTCCCTCTTTTCTGATCCAAGTGGATCAATTTAGGTTAAAACGGTGGATTTATATAACTTCCTGTGATACTGGGTACAAGCTGAGGTTCATGGTTGCAGATCTGGGTTTGGGTCCTGTGTCTGCTTCCTGGTATCCAGTGACCTTGGTTAGGTCAATTACAAAATGTGTTGTTGTTTTTTAATGTTTATTCTGTTATTTTAAGAGAGAGAGAGAGAGAGAGAGCAAGCAAGCAGGGGAAGGGAAGAGAGAGGGAGAGAGAGAGAATTCCAAACAGTATCTTCACTGTCAGAGTAGAGCCCGACACAGGGCTTGAACCTATGAACTGTGAGATCATGACCTGAGCCAAAATTAAGAGTTGGATGCTTAACTAACTGAGCCACCCAGGTGCCCCAAATGTGGGTGTTGGGTTGTTTTTTTTTTTTTTTAACCAAGTAATGAAAGTCCATGTTACAAAAGTCAAAAGTGTATAAAATGAAAAATATCTCTCCCAGACTTGTTCCCTGGTCCCTCAGTTTCCTTTCATGGAGGCAATCGCTTACCGATTCTTTGCATCTCCCACAGATGCTCGGTGACTATGCGGGTATTCCGTGCTCGATTGTAAGATGAGGGATAAAGCTACTTCAGGGAGAGAGGCCTCAGTGGACATCTAGGTTTCGTGTGTAATGGGAAGACAAACATTGTAACCCCTTCGATCTGCATTCTGTTGTCCCTCCTGGCCCTCTGCTTCCTTGACGGAAGGTGTGGTGGACCTGCAGGAAGCATTTAGAGTCACAGGGTCAAAATGCCTGAGATTTACCCCCAAATGGTCCAGCAAAAATATTAAGGGTAACAATAAAATTAATAATAAGGAGCGATAAAATGGTAACCAATGATGATTCTTGGGCAGTGGCATACAAGGATCTATGGTACTGTTCTATTAAATTTTCTGCAAGCTTTCACAGTTTTTCAAGAAGAAATCTTGGGGGAAGAAGAGATGACTTAGGAGCCCAGGAAAGCTAAGTCTCAGGCAGCAAAAAACAGGAGTGGACTAAATGCCTGGGCGGTTGGCAGCCACTCAAGGCAGGCATGACATGCCAGGAAGGCCTTGGAGTATGGGCCAGCGAGGAGGCCAGCCAGCCCAGTGCTGGAACTCTCCAGTAAATCCATCTCTGGGTCCCCAACTGTAGCCAGCAAGGCAGGCAGAACAGGGTCATGTCGTGGTTTTAATGACCATTTTCCACTTTCTGATGACGTTCTTTGGCCGTTCTTTCTGAATGCCGTTCATGCCTTGTGTCCATCCATTGGGCTGTTTGTGATTTCCTGAATGATTTGAGGAAAAGCAAACCATTCTATCATAGTCTCCCTTATACATTCTAGATAGGAATCCTATGTAATTTACGTGTTGAAAATATGTTCAGCTAGTTTATGGGGTTTTGGTGTGGTTGGTTTTGTTTTTGCTCCTTTAATGGCAATTTTTGATGAATTTTAACGTAGTGAAATTTTTGGATCTTCCTTCTTGGTTTGTACCTTTTATGCTTTAAAAAAATCCTTCCCTGCCCCAAGGTCGTAGAGATATTGTTCTTTTTTTTTTTTTTTCCCTAAAAGTCTTCAAGTTTTGCCTTTCGTATTTACATCAGGAGTTGATTTTGTTATGGTGTGAGGTAGGGATCTGTTCTCATTTCCCCCCCTTTGGATACTGTTTGAATATTTTGCAGACCCTGCTGGGAAATAGACTCACGCTGGAGACACCGACCCAGGGCAGGCTCCCGCACAGGGTTCCAGCAACGAGGAGAATGAGAACTCCTAAGAAGTGGTCCTGATTCAAAGGCTTATGTAGGGACCTTCCCACCATATGTAAAAATGGTAGGTTTTACTAAGCCAGAGGTGGTCTTTAGGTGAGGCTCCTGGGAAGGAGGAGCACCTGAGTGAAGACTGGAAGACCCGTGCAGGAAGGCATATGGTTGCAGTAACCATTGCCATCCTGTGGTGGCCCTAGAGATGCTCAAAGTAGCTGAGGAATTATACTGCTCTCCCAAGGGAGCCAGGAGTCAGGCTGGGCAATAGGGGCCTGAGCAGAGACCCCAGCCCACTCTGGCCTGCTCCTGCTTCAGCTTAGAACTGCCTGGACTTACATGCCCTCAGGCTCAACAAAGCCCCCAACATGTCCTGGGGCTGAGCTCATTCTAGGCTGCAGTGCAGCTGTGAGCACTGAGAAGTGTCTGATGAGAAGAGGAGGTCACAGACCCACCAGTGGGAGGGGCCTCATTGCTTCCTACAGAAGGACGCCCAGACGTCCCACTGCATGTGGCTGGAGAGCATGGGCTCTGGACCACACTGCCCAGGTTAGCATTAGCGCTGCCCTACTAGTGAGCGGTATGACCTGGGGAAACCAGCATCCCCCTTGGGATACACTGCAAAGGGGATTCTAATGGTGATCTACCCAAGCAGGTTATCGTGAGGCCTGGGGATAATGAAGCAAACAGCTGGCACTCAATGCACAAATGAAAGTTATTTGCATGGAGCTGCAGAGCTGATAACCAAGCCCATATCAATTTTCCCACAACCTGTTTTTGTGGCCTTATTTCGCGTGACTCCATTTCTGCTAGACCGAGTCATTCCTGTGTGTTGTGACCATGTCTCTTGGCGTTGGGTTAAATACATCATGGCCCATCCATAAGATGGAACACCATTAAAAGGAAGGGGATACATCTGAACCGACTGATTAAAAAACAGTGTCCAGATATGCTCCTAATTGGATAAGCCAAGATCAGAATATGCATAAAAGTAGGATGCTTTAAGGCCGTATTTGAAAACATATTGCTCAAGAGGGGGCGCCTGGGGAGCTCAGTTGTTTAAAGGTCCGACTTCAGCTCGGGTCGTGCATGATCTCACGGTTCGTGGGTTCGAGCCCTGCGTTGGGGTCTGAGCTGATGGCTCAGAGCCTGGAGCCTGCTTCAGATTCTGTGTCTCCCTTCTCTGTGCCTCTCTCCCCCTCACACTCTGTCTTTCTCTCTCTCAAAAATAAATAAACGTTAAAAATATTTTTTTAAAAAAGCAAGCATAGGGGCGCCTGGGTGGCTTAGTCAGTTAAGCGTCCGACTTTCACTTAGGTCATGATCTCGCGGTTCATGGGTTCGAGCCCCGCGTCGGGCTCTGTGCTGACTGCCAGCTCAGAGCCTGGAGCCTGTTTCAGTCTGTGACTCCCTCTCTCTCTGACCCTCCCCTGCTCATGCTGTCTCTCTCTCTCTCTCTCCTAGAAATAAATAAAAATATTTTTAAAAAAAAGCAAGCATATTGCTCAACACACATGGTTGCATACACATACACGTGCTGGCATGTGCCTGGGTCATCTCCTTTAACACACATTCCTTTTTGGGAAAGGGCCCAGTGGAGCATGCCAGGTTTTGCTTTTCTTCTCACTCTTTCTTTGCAATTGACATTCCCTTCCAACACGGATCCGGTGCCGTTCTGCGGCGGCCCTGGGTCACAGTGCTTTCTGCGGATGGGCTCCACATCATACCCCCACCACACAGCAGGCTCCACTGCTGCCCCCATTTTACAGGTGAATGAAGCAAGGCACAGAGACATTAAGTAACTTGTTGAAAGACACACAACACATTGAGAATGGAGCTGAGATTCAAACTCAGACAGTGAGGTTCCAGAGTGCCCACTTGGTAGGTGACACTGTCTCTTAATGTATTCTTTATCTGTTTGAAAAATTCATACCAGTTTCCTGTTTCAGGCATTTTTGTTTGTTTGTTTCTATGTGTGTGTGTGCTTTAAACAGAAACAACAGATGCTCCATGATAATTGTTCCATCATTTGTGATTCTTTTTTTTTTTAATTCCAGTTAGTTTAACATAGAGTGTTATAGATTATTTCAGGTGTACTGTACAATGCAAAATCTGTAATTCTTAGCATCTTTTCTTTGTTTTCCTCCCTCCCTGACCACAGCCTGATGGGAGGCACAGGTGAGGGACTCTGGGAGTCAGGTGATGCCCATCGTCAGCTCTGCATGAATGGCAGCCTGATCTTGGTCGGGCCCCTTCCCCTCCCTGGCCTCAGACTCCATCTGTAGAGTTGGATGACCCTGGAGCCGGTGACCTCCACGGGCTGTCCTGCTTGTGGAGTCTCTGGCTCCCTGTGGTCTATTTTTGGCCGACACCTCTCCCAGGGGCCTGTGGGCCTGAGCTAGTTTCCCTGGCTGGCCCTGATCCAGGCAGCTCAGGTGGAGAGTGCCAAGCTAATGAGGCCAAGGTCATGGGCCAGTTAGCGGCTCTGGGAGAAAACTGTGGCTCTGCGGCCGGACTGCAGCTCCGCCAGCAGTCGCTGGGCTCCGGCATAGGCGGGCCCCGGGGGACAATGAGAACAAAGCTGGTTCCCGCAAGTCATCACTTGGAGTGGGAGCCCCTGGGGGCTCAGGTCCCGGTTACCCTTCATGACTCTGCAGTGCAGCTGGTCCCGGAATCACATGGACAAGCCTGGGGTGTACGGGGGCGGGGATGGGGAGAAGACTAGATGATTTATCCAGGGCATTCCCTGCCTGCAGGCAGACCCACACCAGGTCAAGCCAGGAATTTTATTTTATTTTACCAATTTTATTTACTTCTTTATTATTCTTTGTTTCTTTATTTTTTTGAGGGGGGAGGGGCAGCGAGAGCTGGGCACAGAGGATCCAGGGCAAAGCAGGCTCCATGCTGACAGCAGGGAGCCCGTTCTGGGGGCTTGAACTCACGACCCGTGAGATCATGACCTGAGTTGAAGGCAGACACTGAACCAACTGAGCCACCCAGGTGCCCCCAATTTTATTTCTTTAAAGCTGTAGCAGAGCGCCCGCCCCCCAGTCCCCACTGCATGGCCTCCCTTCCCTCTTCTGTGGGAGTCACGCCCATGCATCCTAATCAGAGGTGAGTAGGGAAGAGCTTCCTCTTCTATGTTTTTACCGGCCACGAGGACGAGCCTTATCTGTTTTTCTCTGCAGCATCCCTGGCACTCGATCAGTGCCTGGCCTGCGTATGGTAGATATTGTTTCAGGAGATCAGTTCACCTTTGTCCCAGAGAAAGGCTATGGGCTGGATCAGGAAGGACACGGCATCATCAGTGGGATCTACTTGGTTGTTTCCAACGAGTTCAGGGAAGCTGGGTACTCAGAAGAACTGTATAAAGCTCTAGGAAGAAACAATACTTCCTTCACAGTGTGCCACTACCTCCTAATTGTGAACATTTTGCAAATTTGGATGTTTTTATTCTGGATTTTTCAGTTCAGTTCAGTGACTATTTATTATTAATGATGATACTAATTTTTAACATTTTTAATGTTTATTTATTTTGAGAGAGAGCGAACATGCAAGTAGGGAGGGGCAGAGAGAGAGGGAGAAAGAGAATCCCACAGTCAGTGCAGAGCCCAACACGGGGCCCAATCCCACGAACCATGAGGTCATGACCTGAGCCGAGATCAAGAGTCAGACACTTCACTGACTGAACCACCCAGGTGCCCCATTTTATTAATTTTAATTGATTTCCTACCATCAGCCAGGTTTGGGACTAACCAAAGCACTAATTCATTTAATTTTCATAATAACTATATAAGATGGGCACTACATTGTTCCCATTTTACAGATGAGAAAAGTATAGATTGCTTGAGTAATTTGCTTCAGCTCTTAAGGAGAGTAAATTCTGGAGCTAGGGCTCAAATTCCAGAGCCCACACTCCTAATCACAACTAATGTGGCTCTTCAGGATTCCTCTTATCTGCAAAAATCTGCCCAAGAGGTGCTGGTACCTAAAAAATGAAGGAGGCTTTCAATAGGTAAACGATAATCCATACCCGAACGCTGCTCAGAGGTCAGAAGGAGCAGACAGATACACGCAGCAAACAGAATGATTTTCCAGTGCGTCGTACTGAATATTAAAAAGCAATCCCTGAAAGTTTCATACTGTGCTATTCTATTTATGTAACAATCTTGAAAGGACAAAATTCTAGCCGCGAAGAACAGGTTAGTCAGGTGGACAATAAAGAGGGGGCGGAGGTGGGAGGGAGGTGGGCGTGGCTATAAAAGGAAAACAGGAGGGATCCTCGTAGGGATGGAAATGTTCTGCATCTTGACTGTAGCAATGTCAACATCCTGCGTGGGATTTTGAAGAGGAGGAAAAGAAACCTCATTCGGTACAATAAAATACAACTGGCGGCTATAACCTCAAAATCGAAAACGGGCTGGTTGTGTGCTCAATCTGTGTGTGTGTGTGTGTGTGTGTGTGTGTGTGTGTGTGTGTTTGCGTTCATAGTATTTATTTTTTTAACGTTTGTTTATTTTTGAGAGAGAAAAAGAGACACAGTGCAAGCAGGGGAGGGACAGAGAGAGAGGGAGACACAGAATCCGAAGCAGGCTGCAGGCTCTGAGCTGTCAGCACAGAGCCTGACACAGGGCTCGAACCCACGAACCGCGAGATCATGACCTAAGCGAAAGTCGGATGCTTAACCGACTAAGCCACCCAGGCGCCCCTTAATTTATTTATCTAATATTTATTTTTGAGACACAGAATCTGAAGCAGGCTCCAGGCTCCAAGCTGTCAGCACAGAGCCCAATGCGGGGCTCGAACCCACGAACTGCGAGATCATGACCTGAGCAGAAGTCGGCCACTAAACCGACTGAGCCACCCAGGCACCCCAAATCTTTAATTTTTTAAAAGAATGAAGCATGCTCCCGCCTTTGACGAGCTCGTTGTGTCTGGGGTCTGAGACCCCACCTCGCGTGCCCAGGTCACTTCCATACATCACAATGGGGTGAAAGAGCTCAGCGCGAGGCAACTAGTAGAGCATCCAGAGCAGCCTCAGTGGAGCTGAGTCCTCACAGGGCAGCAGGTCAGGGTGAGAGGAAGGACAGCGGAGGCAGGCGGGACGGATGAGAAAGCGGGACGTCTTCTCTCCCCAAAGCCATCCCTGTGGAAGGCGCTCTGACCATTGCACTGCAAACACGCGTAATGCAGCAATTTCCTATCTTGTACATAAAAATTTAAAATGACGGACAACGTTGTCCTCTTAAAATTTGTCTTCAACCTTTGGTGCTGCTGCTGCTTATCTGCTAGGGAGCCCAATCAGAGGAGAAAATGAATGGAGATTCCCTTGTCAAACATCACGCTGGAGAGCCAGCGGCTTTGTTCGGCGCGGCAAGATCATCTTTCAAGTTCAATTTAGTAAAAAGGCAGATGCTCATGTTTTTCCTGTTAAGAGATAATTTATTTTTAAAATGCATGGATTTTTTTTTCCTGATAGGCCTTGTCTCCTTTATATATATACTTTATACATAGTCTCTCTCTCTATATATGTATATACATATATACTCTACTATATATACTATACATACATACTATATATATGTATATACATACTATATCTATGTGTATACATGTGTGTGCACGTGTGTGTGTGTGTGTGTGTGTGTGTGTGTAGTGGAAAGATTAAGGGTTACGCGGTCAGAGGACCCTGGATTTCATCTCAGTTTTACCACTTACTTGCTATGGTCTTGACCTTCAGTCAGGAGCCTGAGTCCCTTGATCTCTACAATGGGACTAATTAGTCAGCAAGCCGACAACGCCAAATTCTAGGGCTACGGTGGGGATGCATTAGAAAACATTTGCCAAAGAACCTAGCATAATACCTGTGTCGTAGTTAGGGCTCAATAAGCGATTTTCATTATGGTTAATTATCATCCTCGTTTATATAAGAAATTAAAAGCATGGACCTCCCTTTCCGGATAGCGCCGTGATTTCCAGGGGCTTTGCTTGTATCAGCCAGGATAGCAGAGCTGGTCCTGCAGGGACAAGCGCCCGACCGCACTGGTTTACAACAACAGAGGTTACTTCTTGCTCACGCCCCCTGTCCATCAGGGGCCAGGTGCAGATCTGCTCCTGTGACCTTCCCTCCTGGGCCCAGAGGAAGGGAGCAGCCGGTCTCTTGAACACTGCTGGTTATGGAGGAAAAGGTTCTTACAGCAACACCAGACGCCGTGGCTTAGAAATGACACATATCGGGGCGCCTGGGTGGCTTAGTCGGTTAAGCGTCTGAGTTTCGCTCAGGTCATGATCTTGCAGTTCGTGGGTTCGAGCCCCGCGTCGGGCTCTGTGCTGACTGCCAGCTCAGAGCCTGGAGCCTGTTTCAGTCTGTGACTCCCTCTCTCTCTGACCCTCCCCTGCTCACGCTGTCTCTCTCTCTCTCCTAGAAATAAATAAAAAAAAACATTAAAAAAAAAAAAGAAATGACACATATCATTTCCACTCAGAACTCACTGGCCAGAACCGGTTACACCTCCCGCGCCACTCTATGGAGGACAGGAAGGCTCAATCTACCTTGTGCCTGGAAGGGGGGAAACCGGAAAATGTAGCCAATGGCCCTACTGACGACCACAATGCATTCGAGAGCCCCCGGCTCGAAAGGGATGGCTAGACAGTGGGAGGCGTGCAGGAGGCAGATGGGGACATGGAGCGCAGAGCTGAGGCCAGAGGATTGCCGAGCACCGTTATCTGGACCCTACCCCGGACACACCCCAGACCATTCTGTTCTGCAGACAAACCCCAGGCTCTCAACACGGGTGGCGAGGCTGCATGCAGTCTGTTTCCCGGCAGAACGGTCACAAAGGGGTATTTCTTTGGCTCCACCCCTCCTGCCCTGTTGGATCCCAGGGCCTGGTCCGATAGTTGGGAGAGCCCCGCCTCCCCGGCCCCAGGCTGCGTCTCTGGTGTGCTCTCTTCCCGTCCAGCCCCCTCCCTATGCCAGCCAGCAGCCCCTCCCTGCTCTGGCTTGTGCCCCTCCTGTCGCTGATGACGTCAAAGGCAGTGGCTTGCCGGCACTGTCCCCCGGGCTCCATGGCAGCCATGCCTTTGCCGACAGTGCCACCTCCTGTCCCTTCAGAGGCTCCTGGTGGTGTCCTGTGTCCCCAGTGCCCCAGAACTTGAGCAACAGCCCTTGCCAGAAAGAAGATTCAGCAGGGGTCCTGCCACAGGGAGCCTGAGAGACCACTGCTGGCCACCTTCCAGACTGTGGGCCTCGGGTCTTCCTGTGTCACCCCCACCCCCACCCCCAGCCACAGGCCTTTGCAGGTGCCGGTTCTCTGCCTCCAATACTCTCATTACACTTCCTTCCCATCCTCCTCAACTTGACTCCTCAGACTAAGTCAAGGCCCCACTATCAGGCTCCCCCTAATGCTGAATCAACAGGAAATGATGGCAGACCTGCTGTTCCAAAGCATTTCCAAACGGCAAGCAAATTCTTTCTACCGCTCTTGTGAATTCACACCCTGCCCTCTGACCAGCTGCTCACACACCCTTTGGGACCTTCAGGGGAGGGGTGTAGGCCTGTCACACACCTTGGCCTTGGTGAGAAAACCTCTGTGGGTTTCCAGTGTGCCCCAGTGAGCTGATGTGGCCAAGTGTGCACACTGACCTTCTTTGTTCTCCATTGGCCATGGATGACACTTCTTCCTTCTGCCTCCACTTTCGAAGTGTCATTCTGGCCCTCACTGGAGGCCAGGGAAGGGGAAGTCAACAGACTGGGTAGGGGGGTTTCCCTAGAGGCAAGTCTATCCTCCCTCAAGAGCTGGCTGCTACCCAGTGCCGCCTCCAACGTGCAAAAGAAAATCGAGGAAACTCAGTGGCCATACACCTGTCAGGAATAGGTAGCTAAGTGAAGATCCATTCTTAGCAGGGACACTAGCAGCCAGAGAAAAGCACATACTAACAGCTGCTGCCTCTGGGGATCACCTGGACATGCGTCAGGTGGTTCGGGATCCCGTGCAGAGCTTAGAGAACTCTCAGACTTCCCCAGGTCCCTTTCAGGGGCGTACGGACATGGAAAGTGCAGTCCAAGGTCTGAATCCAGGCTCTGCTGCCTTGGACCAATTACCCAAATAGCCTATGTTTCAGCTTCTCTGTTTGTCAGTGGGGGCTATAATCCTGTTTGCAAAGGGTTATTTCAGGGAAGAGGTAAGGGGGAGCCATGCTCCTCCCCCCAGGCCTCCCTGACCCCATACCGTCAGGATCGCTGACCAGGGAGGTACGGCTCTTATCACCTCTAGGGATTCCAGGCGCCAATCTAATCTGAGGACCCAGTTGACTGAGTTATAACCACATCCTCCCTCTGGTGTCCAAGATAACCTGGAAAAGGAAACAGATCACGCAGAAGTAAGTTGAATTCAGCACCACCCCTCGGCTGGCCAACTCAGAGGAGGCCACGTCCAGACCTGCTGGGGGCTCTCCTCTGGTCACACAGGCCATGGCACTACCTGGCTGTGTGGCTCAGCTACTTCACACTGCCCCACACCCAGGGCACCCCCAACTCTGAGCGCGCAGCCTGGAGTACAAGTGCTCAGTGAGCGCAGTGCATGACTTTTGCTGTTCTTACCTTTGCTTTCACTCAAATATCTCAAGTACAATGAGAGAGAGAGTACAGTATCAGGCAGGTTTCTCCAGCAATTAATATTTTGAAACAAATGTGGGGCAAGTTTTCCTACAAGCACACAGAAAGACTTGGCAAACACTGATAATCCACAAGACACAAAGGACCACCTTTTTCTTCTCCTGTCGCCCCCAGACCTGAACAGCTCCCTATTGCCCCCTTCTGTGCAGGTGGGGGCTGGGTTAGGATCTCCAAGAACCTCTGAGAATTCCGTGACGTTAACTCTTGCATGACACTTGAGCCCAGGTGAGGAAGGTGTGAAGTTATTTCCCACCGAAGTTAAACGATGGGTTAATCAAGAAGTCTACACCTGGATTTTAATTTTGATGAAAATAGTCTTTATTAAGAGCAAAAGCCCCCCTAGGACTTCCCTCTTGATGGAAGGATCAGAAACCCCAGGGCTTAAGGCTGCCACACGTTGACTGGCTGTGATGACAGGTATAAAGCTGGTGAGGAGGCTTTACTGGGGAGGAATTTTTATCAAGATCATGATGGTTTGGGCTAGTGCTCCAGGTACAAAGTCCCGGAAGGTTTGAGGTGTTTTTCGCAACCTAGGTTTTTCATTAGTGCTGATAGTTGTGGTTCAGGATCTTACAACTCATATGGTATCAGATCAGAAACAGCTGTCCTGAGGGGTGCCTGGGTGGCTCATCAGTTGAGCCTTCGACTCTTGATTTCAGCTCAGGCTACAGTCTCGAAGTTCATGAGATTGAGTCCCACCTAGGACTTTGCACTGATAGTGAGGCGCCTGTTTGGGATTCTCTCCCATTCTCTCTCTGCCCTTACCCCTGCCTTCAAAAAAGATACATAAAACTTCAAAGAAAATAGAAACAGCTGTCCTCATTGTGTTGGCCACAACATATACCTGCCCACCTGGGTGCAGCGGGGTAGTTCACAGCATTCCTTCCACTGGGAACACTAGATTCCATCACCTGGAAAGATCTAGATCATCCTCCAAAGCCTAGAGCAGACAAAACCTCCTTGGAGAAACCCAGCCGACTTCTCCGTGGCACAGTTCACTGTCACCAGCTCGGTGCTTCCGTGGTCCCCGTGGGTGCTTAATTGTAGCCATATGCCTCTCTCCTTGTCTGTCTCCTTCTACTAGACTCTGGTGACTAGATAGTGGTTTTTCCCTAGCGCATCTATGTCCCCGGTGTCCTATGCAAGGCCTAGACTGGAGTAGGGAGACGTGAATAGAGTTGGTGGCCACGATGTTTGGATGGCCACAGAAGGCTGTGGGAGCCTGTGTGCAGAGACCCTGGGTTTCCTGCAGAAGCTTCTCTCTGGTGACTGCATATCCTTTCTTCTGAAACAGACGGAGCTGGGAGAGTGGCAAGTATTCCAGTAGCTCAGAAGGTACTGAGGAAAGAAAGCAAATTCTCTTTCTGCCCAATGGCCGTGGAGAACAGCAGTCAGAGGTTGAAGGCTTAGTCTGCTAAGGTCATTAAAGCAGTTTTGTTTTGTTTTTGTTTTTGTTTTTAATGTTTATTTATTTATTTTGAGGCGGGGGGGGGGACATAAAGAGAAAGAGAGAGAGAGAATCCCAAGCAGGCTCTGAACCACCAGCACAGAGTCCAACATGGGGCTCAAACCCATGAGCTGTGAGATCATGACCTGAGCCAAAACCAAGAGTCAGACACTTCAACTGACTGAGCCACCCAGGGGTCCCTTTATGAGCAGTTTCCAATGCTCACATCCACTCCTGGAGGGAGGTGCACATTTTATAAATGAAGAAATCAAGGCTGAGAGAGGAGAACGGATTACCCAAGATCTCAGAGATGCAGAGAGAAGTACAACTCCAGGTCTGACGCCAAAGCTGGTGACCTTAACTGTTCTGATTTATCTCCACGGGGAAATGGATGGGAGCAGGGCTGGAATACAGAGGTCCAGGTTCACTTGCACTATATGACTGTTGCACTAGGGTAAACATCATGGGGCATCCTGGACCCTTCATAGCCTGTGAAGACACAGAGGAGAAATGAATGTTATTATATCACAAGAGCACAATGCAGTTTGCAACTCATTCACTTCTTGATCCTAGATTTCTGAGTAGGGACAGAATGATCTCATTACGTGTATAGGGAACTGAGACAAAGGCTGTGGCAGTGGCTTGCTCAAGAGCACACAGCAAGTCAGCGAAAGACCTAAAGCTCAAAAATAATTTCAATTCAACTCCTATCAAATGGAATGTCCTGCAGATAACAACCGTACACTCTGGACAAAGTACAAAATGACCACTTCAGGGCTCAGGAGACTGAACAAAGGCAGGAAGATTTTGAGGGGAGTCAATATGGATTAAGTGATGGACAAAGAGTGAGTTCTCCTTTTTTTTTTTTTTTCAGCTTTCCCTTGAGAGCAGGTGTCATTATGGCACAACTCAAAGTGGCTGAAACTCTGATGGAAAGCCTGTCATCTTGCTGGACAAATGGAAACCAGAGGCCAGAACTCAGGGCAATCACTAATGATGGAGAGTGATGAGAAAATTGTTAAAGGAGAAAGTCAAAGAAGGGAAAAGAGGGAAAATGATTAATAATATAGTCACCTTAAGTCCAATCATGTCAATCACACCACTAAATGTTAATAAACTAAATACTCCAATAAAAGGCAGAGATGATCAGAATAGTGGAGAGAGCAACGTGCAACCATGTGCTCTCTATAAGAGGTGTTTAAAGATTATAAACAAACAGGGGTGCCTGGGTAGCTCAGTCAGTTATCTGACTCTTGATTTCAGCTCAGGTCATGATCTCATGGTCTGTGAGACTGAGCCTTGCGTCAGGATTCTCTCTCTCCCTGTCTCCCTGCTCCTCCCCTGCTGGAATGCATTCTCTCTCTCTCTCTAAATAAATAAACAATGTAAAGAAGATTATATACAAGAAATATGGAAAATTAAATATAAAGACACAGATAGTCTGAAGGTAAATGGATGGAAAAATATATACTCTGCAAACCATCAGCATAAGAAAGTAGGGATGGCTACTGTAATATCAGATAACATAGACTTTAAGACAAAGTACATTGGGGCGCCTGGGTGGCTTAGTCGTTTAAGCGTCCGACTTTCGCTTAGGTCATGATCTCGCGGTTTGTGGGTTCGAGCCCCGCATCAGGCTCTGTGCTGACTGCCAGCTCAGAGCCTCAAGTCTGTTTCAGAGTCTGTGTCTCCCTCTCTCTCTGACCCTCCCCTGCTCATGCTGTCTCTCTCTCTCTCTCCTAGAAATAAATAAAAATATTTAAAAAAAAAAGACAAAGTACATTACCAAACATAACAAGGGACATCTCATAATGATGAAAAGGTCAATTCATTGGGAGACATAATAATAAAAACAGTGTACACATCTATAAAAACACTTCAAAATACATATTACAAAAATATAGGCAAATAATGAGTAATAGAATATTCCGAACTCACAGCTGGAAATTATAACATCCTCCATCTTCCAAAGTACAAATTAATAGACAAATCAATCAATCAATCAATCAATCAGTAAGGTCATAGAGAATATGAACATTATTATTTATAACTAAGTGAAACTTATACAACCCTGAACACAGTGACTGCTGAATACACATTCTTTTTTTTTTTAACAAATAGTTTATTGTCAATTTGGTTTCCATATAACACACAGTGCTCATCCCCACAAGTGCCCTCCTCCATGCCCATCTCCCCTCTCCACCCCACACCCATCAGTCCTCAGTTTGTTCTCAGCATTCAAGAGTCTCTCATGGTTTGCCTCTCTTCCTCTCCCTGACTATTTCCCCCCTTTTTCTCCCCCATGGTCCTCCGTTAAGTTTCTCCTAATCCTACTATACGTGCAAACATATGGTATTTGTCCTTCTCTGCCTGACTTATTTCGCTCAGCATAACACCCTCAAGGTCTATCCATGTTGCTACACATGGCCAGATTTCATTTTTTCTCATTGCCATTTAGTATTCCATTGTATAGATAAACCACATCTTCTTGATCCATTCGTCTGTTGATGGACACTTAGGCTCTTTCCATGTTTTGGCTATTGTTGAGAGTGCTGTTATGAACATTGGGGAACATGTGCCCCTATGCATCAGCACTCCTGTATCCCTTGGGTAAATTCCTAGTAGTGCTATTACTGGGTCATAGGGGAGTTTTATTAATTTTTGGAGGAACCTCCACACTGTTTTCCAGAGGGGCTGTACCAGTTTACATTCCCACCAACAGTGTATGAGGGTGCCTGTTTCTCCATATCCTCACCAGCATCTAGAGTTCTCTGATTTGCTCATTTTAACCACTCTGACTGACTGGCGTGAGGTGGTATCCCAGTGTGGTTTTGATTTGTATTTCCCTGATGAGGAGGGACGCTGAGCATCATTTCATGTGTCTGTGGGCCATCTGGATGTCCTCTTTGGAGAACTGTTTGTTCATATCTTCTGCCCATTTCTTCACTGGGCTGTTTGTTTTTCAGGTGTGGAGTTTGGTGAGTTCCTTATAGATTTTGGATATTAACCCTTTATCTGATATGTCATTTGCAACTATCTTTTCCCATTCCGTCAGTTGCCTATTCGTTTTACGGATTGTTTCCTTTGCTGTGCAGAAGCTTTTAATCTTGATGAGGTCCCAACAGTTTATTTTTGCTCTTGATTCTTTTGCTTTTGGGGATGTGTCAAGTAAGAAATTGCTGCGGTGGAGGTCAAAGAGATTGCTTTCTGCTTTCTCCTCTAATGTTTCGATGGTTTCCTGTCTCACGTTCAGGTCCTTTATCTATTTTGAGTTTATTGTGGTGTATGGTGTGAGAAAATGATCTAGTTTCATTCTTCTGCATGTTGCTGTCCAGTTTTCCCAGCACCATCTGTTAAAGAGGCTGTCTCTTTTCCATTGGATACTTTTTCCTGCTTTGTCAAAGATTAGTTGGCTGTATACTTTTGGGTCCACTTCTGAGTTCTCAATTCTATTCTATTGGTCTATGTGTCTGTTTTTGTGCAAATACCATACTGTTTTGATGATGACAGCTTTGTGGTAGAGGCTAAAGTCTGGGATGGTGATACCTCCCATTTTGGTTTTATTCCTCAGTATTACTTTGGCTATTCGGGGTTTTTTGTGGTTCCATACAAATTTTAGGATAGTTTGTTCTAGTTTTGAGAAGTATGCTGGTGCAATTTTGATTCGGATTGCATTGAATGTGTAGATTGCTTTGGGTAGTAATGACATTTTAACTATATTCTTCCAATCCATGAGCATGGAATGTTTTTCCATTTCTTTGTGTCTTCTTCAATTTCCTTCATAGGTTTTCTATAGTTTTTATCATAAAGATCTCTTATGTCCTTGGTGAGATTTATTCCTAGGTACTTTATGGTTTTTTGTGCAATTGTGACTGGGATCAGTTTCTTGATTTCTCTTTCTGTTGCTTCATTGTTGGTGTATAAAAATGCAACCAATGTCTGTACATTGATTTTGTACCCTGCAATTTTACTGAATTCTTGAATCAGTTCTAGTACGCTACTGGTGGAGTCTGTCGCGTTTTCTATGTAGAGTATCATGTCGTCTGCGAAGTGAAAGTTTGACTTCTTCTTTGCCAATTCTGATGTCTTTTATTTCCTTTTGTTGTCTGATTGCTGATACTAGAACATCAAGCACTATGTTAAACAACAGTGATGAGAGTGGACATCCCTGTCATGTTCCTGATCTCAGGGAGAAAGATCTCAGTTTTTCCCCAGTGAGGAGGATATTGGTTGTGGGCTTCTCATAAATAGCTTTGATGATATTTAAGTAGGTTCCTTCCATCCAGACCTTCTTGAGTGTCTTTATTAAGAAAGGATGTTGTATTTTGTCAAATGTTTTTCTGCATCTATCGACAGGATCATATGATTTTTATCTTTTATTTTCCTAATGTGATGTATTACATTGATTGATTTGTGACTATTGAAGTAGCTCTGTAACCCCGGGATGAATCCCACTTGATCATGGTGGATAATTCTTTTTATGTGCTGTTGAATTTGATTCGCAAGTATCTTGTTGAGGATTTTTGCATCCGTCTTCATCAAGGATATTGGCCTGGAGTTCTCTTTTTTGGCTGGGTCTCTGGTTTGGGAATCAAAGTGATGCTGGCTTTGTAGAATGAGTCCAGAAGTTTTCCTTCCATTTCTATTTTTTGGAATAGCTTGAGAAGAATGGGTATCAACTCTGCTTTAAATGTCTGGTAGAATTCCCCAGGGAAGCCATCTGGCCTTGGGCTCATATTTGTCGGGAGATTTTTGATAACTGATTCAACTCCTTCACTAGTTATGAGTCTGTTCAGATTTTCTACCTCTTCCCGTGTGAATTTTGGTAGTGTGCGTGTGTTTAGGAATTTGTCCATTTCTTCAAAGTTGTCCAGTTTGTTGGCATATAATTTTTGATAGTATTCCCTGATAATTGCTTCCACTTCTGAGGGATTGGTTGTAATAAATCCGTTTTCATTCACGATTTTGTCTATTTGAGTGTTCCCTCTTTTCTTTTTGAGAAGCCTGGCTAGAAGTTTATCAATTTTGTTCATTTTTTCAAAAAACCAACTCTTGGTTTCATTGATCTGTTCAACTATTTTTTTGGATTCTATATTGCTTATTTCTGCCCTGATCTTTATTATTTCTCTTCTTCTGTTGGTTTTGGGGTGCTCATGCTGTTCTACTTCTCGTTCCTTTAGGTGCACTATTAGATATTATGTTTGCGCTTTTGATAGTTTCTTGAAATAGGCCTGGGGAGCAATGTGCTTTCCGCTTAGGAGTGCCTTTGCCACATCCCTAGTGTTTGGATTGTTGTGTTTTCATTTTCATTTGTTTCCATATATTTTTAAATTTCTTCTCTAATTACCTGATTGGCCCATTCATTCTTCAGTTGGGTGTTCGTTAACCTCCATGCTTTTGGAGGTTTTCCAGACTCTTTCCTGTGATTGATTTCTAGTTTCATAGCATTGTGATCTGAAAGTGTGCATGGCATGATCTCAATTTTTTTTATTTATTGAGGGCTGCTTTATGACCCAGTATGTGACCTATCTTGGAGAATGTGCCATGCGCACTTGAGAAGAATGTAAATTCTTAGCCTCAGGAAGTAGGGTTCTAAATATATCTGTCAGGTCCATCGGGTCCAATGTGTCCTTCAGGTCCATTGTTTCTTTAGTGATTTTCTGTCTAGTGGACCTGTCCATTGCTGTAAGTGGAGTATTAAAGTCCCCTGTCATTAGCACATTCTTATCCATAAGATTGTTTCTGTTTGTGATTAATTCTTTTATGCTTTTGGGTTCTTCTTAATTCTGTTCATAGACATTTATAATCATTAGCTCTTCCTGATGGATAGACCCTGTTGTTATTATATAATGTCCTTCTTCATCCCTTATTACTTCCTTTACTTTAAAGTCCAGTCTGTCTGATGTAAGTATGGCTATTCTGGCTTCCTTTTGACCTCCAGTTGCATTATAGATATTTCTGCATCCCCTTCTTTTCAATCTGAA
Source organism: Hyaena hyaena (assembly GCF_003009895.1). Classification (NCBI taxonomy): domain Eukaryota; kingdom Metazoa; phylum Chordata; class Mammalia; order Carnivora; family Hyaenidae; genus Hyaena; species Hyaena hyaena. The sequence continues at coordinate 61,708 of NW_024080678.1, read as the reverse complement.
GGTGTCCTCAGGTCTCAAATGAGTCTCTTGTAGACAGGAAATCGATGGATTTTTTTTTTTTTAATCCACTGATACCTTATGTCATTTGATTGGAGCATTTAGTTCATTTACGTTCAGTGTTATTATTAAGAAATATGGGTCTAGGGTCATTGCGTTCTCTGAAGGATTTATGCTTGGAGTGGTGTCTCTGGCACCTTGTGTTCCTTGCAACATTTTCCTCATAGAGTCCCCCTAAGGGTTTCTTGTGGGGCTGGTTTAGTGGTGATGAATTCTTTCCATTTTTCTTTATTTGGGAAGACCTTTTTCTCTCCTTCTATTCCCAATGACAGGCTTGCTGGATAGAGGATTCTTGGCTGCATATTTTTTTCTGTTCATCCCTCACATTGAAGATTTCCTGCCATTCTTTTCTGGCCTGCCAAGCTTCAGTAGATAGATCTGCAACTACTCTGATAGATCTTCCTTTGTATGTTAGGGCCCTTTTATGCCTAGCTACTTTCAGAATTCTCTCTTTGCCCTTATATTTTGATATTTTGCCAGTATCACTAAGATATGTCGTGCAGAAGATCGATTCAAGTTATGTCTCAGGGGAGGTCTCTGTGCCTCTTGGATTTCAATGTCTGTTTCCTTCCCCAGATTGGGGAAGTTCTCAGCTATAATTTGTTCAAGTACCCCTTCAGCGCCTTTCTCTCTCTCTTCCTCTTCTGGAATTCCTATGATACGGATATTGCACCATTTAATTGAACTCTCCTTTTGTGCGCCTGGATCAGTTTATCTCTCTTTTTCTCGGCTTCCTCGTTTTCTATAATTGTGTCTTCTAATTCACCTATTCTCTCTGCCTCTTCAGTCCGTGCATTGGCTGCCTCTGTTTTGGATGCACCTCATTTATAGAATTTTTTAGTTCATCACAACTATTTTTAAGGTCCATAGTCTTTGTAGCAATAGCTTCTCTGATGTCGTCCATGCCTTTTTCAAGCCCAGCGATTAATTTTATACCTATTGTTCCAAATTCTTGATCGGTTATGTTGCTTATATCTGTTTTGAACAGTTCTTTAATGGTCACTTCTTTCTGGAATTTCTTTAGAGGAGAATTCTTCCATCTCATCATTTTGGCAAGGTTTCTGTCTCTTGTCACATTTAAAAGCTTATTATGCGCTCTGTACCTGCGAGTCCTGCTATATTAAAGGAGGCTTATTGACTGTCCAGGGCCTGTCCCTTCTGGCAGTGTTCTTTGAATGGTGTCTCTTGGTCTCTCTTGTTGAGATTTTGGTTATTTTATTTCCCTACTCATAGTGATATTAGGGACTCTGCACCCTGTGTACTTTGGCTTGTTTCTTGAGGTAGCGCTGGAAAGGAAAACAGACAGACAAACAGGAGACAAAAGCACGCACACGCACAGACAAATCAAACAAAGCAGCAAATTGAAAAGAAAAAAAGAAAGACAAAAAACAAAAGATCAAAACAAAAAGCCCCCCACATAACCAAAAACAGCAAAAGACAAAGGATAGTCTAAAAGCATAGAACCAGAAATCCCATCTACAAATAAAGAGTAGTGTGCTGATGGAGGAGCATAGACAAAGTGGGAAAAGAACAGGGGTGGGGAGAAAGAGAATTTGAACATTGACCAGGCAGACAGACTAAAAGGCTTACTTCAGCTAAAGGAAAAGGAGAATACGGCAGGAGGTAAGGAGAAAAAAGTAAAGAAAGAATAAAGAAGAAGAAGAAGAAGAGGAGAAATGAAGATAATTTTTCTCTATTTCAGAAAGAGATTATTTAGTCTGATTATTTCAGAAAGAGAGAAAGGAATGTGACAATGGAGATAGAACATGCATGAAACGAATGCATTATATATGCCTGTTTAAGTGAACCTATAACCAGAAAACCAGGTGCAGAGGAGGGAAGAGATAAGGACGAGATAAAGGAGACTATCTGTCTGATTACCAAGAATTGATCTAGAGTCAATCACGCAATGTGTCAGTGTTGATCTTGGAGGAGGGTATGCTCCCTATCCAGGCTCAGGTAACCAAGCAGCTACAAAGCGCAGATGGGCGTGGTTGGGGTAGGTGGGTATCGCCTCCAGTATGCATCCGTCGGCCCTCCCTGGGTGGTTGTGGGGAGAATGATGGTTATCCCCAATTCCCTCTCAAACCAGGTGTTCAAAACACTCTTTTGGGTCTGATCTCACTGTGCCGTGGACGCAGCCAAGGTGGGCTGTGTTTTAAGTCCCACGCCCAGCCTTGCTTCCAGATCTTACTCAGTTTGCAATCATAATACCGCTGGGAGTGTAATCCCGCAAGACCGGGCACTTCCTATCGGGGAATGGGTTGATAGAGTATGGGACCAGCTCCTCTTGAATCCGACAGTGACTGCGATCCCCTGGCACCCGGCCGGAAGGAATCTCCAAGGCTAGAGACAGGATTTGTCTCCGAAAGCCCTGCAGCTAGAGATGGGATGAAAAGATTCCTCTCTGTCCCAGCTGTGCTTTTTTCTCCCTTCCAGGGACCGTTCTAAGTTTCCCCAGCCACTTTTCTTCTTTTTGTGTCTCCACAGACGGGGTTCCCTCCCTCCAGGCCTCTTTGTCCTGACCCATTTTTGTCTCTCCCAGTTCACAATCATGCACCTATGAGGCTGTCTTTTTAGTGGACTCTGTCTCTTTTCCTCCCAGCCTCTTGTGGCTCAGAGTTTTTTTGGCTTCAGCCCTTCTTGGTTTGAAAGATGCAGGTGAGAGTTAGTGAACTCCCTACTTCTCTGCCATCTTGGCACCCCTTGATGATTATGTCGGTCTTTCTGACTTGATTTATTTCACTCAGCATAATACCCTCTAGTTCCATCCATGTTGCTGCAAATGGCAGGATTTCATTCTTTCTCATTGCCAAGTAGTATTTCTTGGTATATATAAACCACATCTTCTTCACCCATTCTTCAGTTGATGGACATTTGGACTCTTTCCATCCTTTGGCTATTGTTGAAAGCACTGCTATATGGGGCGCCTGGGTGGCTTAGTCGGTTAAGCGTCCGACTTTTGCTTAGGCCATGATCTCGCGGTTCGTGGGTTCGAGCCCCGCGTCGGGCTCTGTGCTGACTGCCAGCTCAGAGTCTGGAGCCTGTTTCGGAGTCTGTGACCCCCTCTCTCTCTGACCCTTCCCTGCTCACTCTGTCTCTCTCTCTCTCTCTCTCTCCTAGAAATAAATAAAACATTAAAAACATTAAAAAAAAAAAAAGAAAGAAAGCACTGCTATAAATATTGGGGTACATGAGCCCCTATGCATCAGCACTCCTGTATCCTTTGCATAAATTCCCAGGAGTGCTATTAATGCTGGGTCATTGGGTAGTTCTATTTTTAATTCTTGAATTGTGCATTTGAGCTAGTTGTAGTTGGTCATATGTAAAATTTTACCTCAATTCTATTGATAAAAAACGATCTGAGCCAGCCCTCTTTTCTGTTACACACACTCCATTTGGGTTTGGCAGCACTCACGGCCACATCTCCCGCAACCGGGGGTGGCAGAGAGTGGCCCAGGTCCCTGCAGCAGGAGGGGAAGCACATGGAACAGGTAGTGAGAATATGCTGTGTCAAGGTTCTGCCAGAGGAAGCCCATGGGCCCCTGGGAGCCCAGAGGACGAGCGTCAGAATCCCACCAAGGGTGTGGGGGGCTCCCTCAAGGGGTTGAGGAAGTCCTAAAAGATAAGCAGGAGGTGGCCAGGTGACGAAAGAGCCAGGCGTGCAAGATGGCAGACGCCTGGGTACAAGCAGAGGGACAGAGCAGGAGTCTCCCGGGGGATGTGGAGGAAGCTATCAGCGTTTCAGGGTTGCTGGAGCACAAGGGTGTGGGATGGGCAGGGACGGAATGAACAGGGAGAGGCCATGGCTGGGAGCCCCCTCCCCCTCCTGCACTGTGCACACGTGAGTGCCCCATTGGTTTCTGAGCTCCAGAGAGGATAGGACCTTGTCTGATCTCTATGTCCCCTGAACCTTGCAAGTGCCAGGCACACAGAAGGGTAGGGTATCAATGAGTGTTCAACAATGACTGATGGAATGAATGAATGAATGAATAAATGAATGGCGGGGGTGGGGGAGGCTCGCCGTTCAGATCCATGTCTTCAGCCTCATAGAAACGTCCTGCAAGGGGCACAAGGGTGGCTCAGTCGGTTGAGCATCCAACTTTGGCTCTGGTCATGGCTTCATGAGTTATGAGTTCAATCCCCACGTCAGGCTTTGCACTGACAACTTGGAGCCTGGTTCAGATTCTTTTTTCTCTCTCTGCCCCTCGCCTGCTCTCTCTCTCTCTCTCTCTCTCTCTCAAAATAAAAAAAAAAAAAACACAAAGAAAAAAGTCCTGCCAACATTGGCACCAATAGTTACCCCTCCTCAGTTCTTTTGGGAACAATGCTTTCTCCTTTCTTTTTCTTTCTTTTCTTTTCTCCTCTTCTCTTCTCTTCTTTTCTTTTGTTTTTGTTCTTTTTCTTTCCTTTCTTTTCTTTTCATTATTGATTAAAAATTAGAAAGAGGGTGCATGCACAAGTCGGGGAGAGGGGCAGAGGGAGAGAGAGAGAATCTTAAGCAGTTTTTATGCTCAGCATAGAGCTCGAAATGGGGCTCAATCCTACAAACCAAGGATAATGACTGGAGCTGAAATCAAGAGGTGAACACTCAACCACCACCCAAGTACCCCTCTCCTCATTCTTTCTGTCATTGGCTAGACAGCTCTATAACCCTGGGGAGAGACACGGCCATAGGAGGGATCCAGGTTCTTTGGGACACCTTTTCAACATTACTGTGAACAGAGGCTCCAGCAGACTAGATGAACACGAAGCTAAGTCAGAAGAGACCAGAAGACTGTGGAATTCAAACTCGAGGTGTAACAAGGGGGAAGAAAATAGAATGGTGGTCAGGAGGCCAGCGTACCCCATCAGCGGCGCCTTCCCCAAGCCACACGTCTCTGGGCCTTTGAGTTTCTAGGCCTCAGGTGACCCATGTGACTGCTGTGGGAACATTCCTTCTAGTAACCTTTCCACCCTGTGGAGGTGAGACAAGCCTCTGACAGCCTCAGTGGCTCCTCCTGGGCTCCTGATCTCATATCTTACAGGCCCAGGAACCAACTTACCTGGTTTCATAAGGTGGTCCAGCTCCTGTTCAAGTCTGGGTAGGGTTGGCCCTGTTTCCTGGGTCAAGGCTTGTTCTTTAGGGTGTAGACCCGGTTTCCCATTACCGGCATCCCTCTGGAGTCCACCTTGCAGGGTCAACCACACTGGAGACAGGACACCAAGAAGCTGTGGACCTACCAGTGGCTTCTGTCGTGGAAACAAATCCGGCCCCTCACTTCCTGGAGTGGGGCGATTCTGTCGGCAAGGACCTCTTCCACCAGCCCAACACCTAACTCACGCCGAAACAGCACCCACAACAGCCACACCCGGCTCCTTAAGTGTATCCTATTCTCCGTGACCGCACTCCCTCCGACATCCCAGCCTCTCCCTGCATATGGTTCTCAAGGTGCAGACTCACTTCCGATCTACATCCTTGTCCCCACGAAACTTGGGAATTCCCTTCTGAAACATTCCATTCTGATCTCCCTGCTCAAATCTGCTCAGAGCTTAGTCATCCCTCCATGGTTAAAAACTGCCTTTGGCCATTTCTTCCATCTCTGCTCCCTCAGTGGGGGTTAGCGTCCCCTTCATCCTCTCTGGTCCCTGCCCCTTCCAAGATCTAGCTGCAATTCTACACTGCTGTCTTTCCTGATCCCAGCTCAAGAGCCATCAGGGGGCGAGGGGGCAGCTGGCTTTATGTCTCTTGCATTATCCAGACAGCTGTGCACTCCTCGGCCTTTCTCCCCATGTGCTCAGTTCAATCAGCACATCCTCTTTAGTTGCACCAGGATGAGACATTCCCAACATTCGTATTTTGACAGCAGGTACAAACTCTGTCTTCTGAACCAATCTCATGATCTTCTGTGCCAACAGATTCCTACATATGTGCCTTTTAAATTCTTAGCTGCTGGGTTTTTAATAATCCCACTGAGATTTTTCACTACTCGAAGGTGAGTGGAGATGTCACAGCATCTGAAGATTAGGGCCCCCATCCCCCGGGTTGGTTCACTGATACAACCGTGGGGTCCACCGTCCTGTGGTGGAGGTGGACACAAGGAATGCTCCACATCCACGTTCACTGTATGATGGGGAGGACAGCTCCTGTGTCGTACAGCCTTCCATGACAGAGGCTGGCCCCACCTACTCCCATCCCTGTTGGAGGATGACATTCAAAGAATACAAAGAACAGGGCCTCCTGGGTGGCTCAGTTAGTTGAATTTCAGACTCTTGATTTCAGCTCAAGTCATGATCTCATGGTTCATGAATTCAACCTAACATTGAGCTCTTTGCTGATGGCGTGGAGTTTTCTTGAGATTCCCTCCCTCTCTCTCCACCCCCTCTTGCTCTCTCTCTCTCTCTGTCTCAAAAAAAATAAATAAATAAACTAATAAAAAATTTTTCCCAACAATACAAAGAATTTGTGGTGGCTGATCTATTGCTCCTGGAAATACCCAACGCTAACCATCTGAAGGCCTAAAACCTCACACCTTGTGGACTCTCTATCTCTTTTGGGACACAGCAGAGGTTTGCAGTTCACACTTCTGGTCTGTAACAGGATGAATAAAGGGCGGTGAGAAAAATAACAGGCCGTGGAGCTAAGAATTATTCCACTTGTTGAAGATTTAGAAGCCTGAATAACAATACTACTTGTTTGGAGTAGAGCCTTAGATAATTGGACAAGGCTCCTATCCCTCCACTTGGATGGTACCTGCTTTGGCCCCAGGCCAGATTGCTACAGCTTCATGACATGGGGCCCTGGAATCCCCACTTTGTCCCTGGGGCCCCAAATCCCAACCTGTCAGTATGCATTTTCTCAGCCTAAGATGCCATCCAATATGAGGGTATTCTGGGTTCCTTGAATTCCACAAGGCACCTCTCCTGTCCCCCTCAGCTTCCTGTAGTCCTCACCAGGCACGTAAGAACAACAGGCATGTGGAAAGATATTAAGGGCTGAGCACTTAACATTGGGGAAATACCCGATGAATCCATCTCTTTAAGCCCCGTGCAGAAAATCCTTGTAATGAGTTCTGGATGACAACTAGACCTCAACACTCAGTAAAGTTTTTCTCACCTTTCCTTAGAATCTAAGGGCTGGGCTAGTGAACCCATAGGACCACCATTTATCCAACTAGACACACGATAAGGATGGCTGGAAACCTCCTCCCCACAGTGGTGGGAGAGAACTGAGACAGGGCAATTCTGGGAAGAAGAGAAGTCAGGTGGGGTCTGTAATGAGCAAAGGAAGAGAATCACCATGAGTCCTTGGCAGGGAAGGGAAGGCCTTGACCCGCTTGGCATTCCATGAGGGAAGGACAGAGGAGACACTCTGGGGCATTCAAGACACAGCCTTCCACCCACTAGAGAAACAAAGCCATCTATCTCTCAACCCCAGGTTCTGGACACTGGCTGAGGAACACTCCAGTGCTCAGTCTAAATGCAGATGTGAACAAGGCCCCCTTGGGTGCCCCAGTGGGACCTGCAGGGTGCTGAGGTCTGAGGAAAAAGTAACGGAGGACTTGCTCCGTGAGAGCCCGGAAGACAAGCCCATGGGGAAGGTAGTCAGGCCTCCAGAGCCCATGCAATTTGATGAATACAACAGAGGCCCGCTGTGTCAGCCCACATTTACTGAAGCAGCTTATAGAACAGAAGACTGGGAGAACCACACAGATCTGAAATACCCACACCTGGCCCTGCTCCCTGCCCTACTCGGAGGTCACGGGTCAGGCCTTCTTCAGACGTTCATGAGTCTGGATGAGCTCCTCCAACTTGCTCTCCAGAAACTGGGCCTGCATCCTGAAGTCTTCAGCTGACTCTGCCTTTGCCCCCTCATACAAGTGCTTTGATTCTTCCACAATGTTGGCCACATCCATCACAAGGAAGATGCCTGTGGTGGCTGCTCCCATGATCCTGGCTCTTTTGGTCATTGCCAGAGCAGTGCCTCCAAACGCTTTCTGCACCTGCTTGCCACTCCGAACTGAGACTCTCCCAGCTGTCATGAGGCGCTTGGCGCGGGCCAATAAGCGAGGATTGGCTTTGGCCAGCTTGATGGCACGAACATGCTTTCCAACGTTTTGCACGACTTCAATGCAGTTCTTTGTTAAGGAAACAATTTGGGGTATTTTCATACACATAGCCTTTGAAAATCCCTCCTCTTTGTCACTGCCAGCCGATGTCAGCTGATTGCCTTTAGCTTTCAGTGACGATGTTTTTGTGTGCTCCACGATGCTGCTGGACACGCTAGTGACAGCGGATGCTGTTCCCAGCACCATCCCAGTTGCACAGAGTGTCAGACTGACCCCTGCTGTCACAGGGGCCAGAGCCAGGCCCAGCATGGACAGGACACCTGATGTGGCTCCAGTGGAGCTGGCCACGATGTTGGTGACGGTGCAGTTCCTGTGTACCTTGTCAGCCTCGTCCGCAAGCTCACGGAGCTTTCGTATTTGCCCCTCAAGCTCCTCTTTCAACCAGGAAAACTCTTTCAAAAAGCGTTCCCTCTCGAGGGGGTCACTCTGGAGCCTGTCCATGTCCTCCATATACATGTCTTCTTCTAGCTTTCTCAGATGTTCACGGAGCACCTCTGCCTCCTCCCTGCAACAGTGAAGGTCAAGTGATTAAGGAAAGCTTATCGATCACATGGGTTTGAATTGTTCTCTCCTACATCAAGAATAGGACTTGTACTATAATTCAAATGGACAAGATTCTGACAGAAGCAAAGACTGTTTCTTGCAATGTTAAACACATTTTGTACCTCTCCTGTGCTCTGTAATACACATTCAGTCAGGGAATAAATAAGTAGTCATCTTAAGATGCTCTTAATTGGGGGGCGCCTGGGTGGCTCAGTCGGTGAAGCGTCTGACTTCGGCTCAGGTCATGATCTCACAGTCCATGAGTTCGAGCCCCGCGCCGGGCTCTGTGCTGATGGTTCAGAGCCTGGAGTCTGCTTCAGATTCTGTGTCTCCCTCTCTCTCTGCCTCTCCCTTTTTCACACTCTCTCAGAAATAAATAAATAAATATGGGGCGCCTGGGTGGCTTAGTCGGTTAAGCGTCCGACTTTCGCTTAGGTCATGATCTCGCAGTCCATCGGTTCGAGCCCCGCATCAGGCTCTGTGCTGACTGCCAGCTCAGAGCCTGGAGGCTGTTTCAGATTCTGTGACTCTCTCTCCTCTGACCCTCCCCTGCTCACGCTGTCTCTCTCTCTCCTAGAAATAAATAAAAACATTTTTAAAATAATAAATAAATAAATAAATAAATTGCTCTTAATTGGTAGGTGTTTCGTTGAAGTGTATTTATGTATTTATTTTGAGGGGCAAGGGAGAAGGAGAGCATAGAGACAGGGAGAGGAACGATCCCAAGAAGGCTCTGTGCTGTTGAGATCATGACCTGAGCCTAAATCAAGAGTCAGATGCTTACCTGACTGAGCCGCCCTGGTGCCCCAAGTGGTACGTATTCAATAAAGAGGGCTTCTCACTCAAGGGCAGCTCAACACTATGGGTACCACAGTGTTTGTAGATGAACAGAGGGAAGTGGGCCTAGAGCAGAAAAACCTTCCTTTGGAGAATCTTAGTGTGTAGGGAAGGATCAACCTTACCCACAGAGAGGTCTGCCCTTTGCCCTTGGCTCCTGGGAAGTGATCTCTAGGCCCCTGCCTACAATGGGAAGGGTCAGAGAATCATAAGACTGTCTTCCTTTGCCTGGGCCTTTGGCCTGACATCACTTGACAACACGATGTATGATGGGGACTTTGGGTCATGTGCTATCGGTTCTGACCTACGGAGGGACTAGAAACTAAAGGCATGAGTGTGACCTCAAGGAGGGGCTGGAGACCACACACCGGTCAGCCATGCAGAACATGTCACTGGGTCCCAATAAAACTCTATACACCAAGGCTGGGGTTGAAAAAGACTCTTTTCTTGACCAAACTTTAGTCAGGCTCTGCTAGACCCTCTTTCTGACCAGGTGCAGTCCATGTGTACCTTGTCGACCTTGGCTTTCTGTGTTCTGTCCATGACAGCCTATAGTGCCCAGTCTTAGCAAGAACCCTGTTAGGTTAGTTTAATGAGAATCTTCCCACTCTTCATATCTGATCACCATTGATATCTGATCAAATCCCACCTTTGAGGTAGAAGTTCTTTTTTTTATTTTTTTTTTAGGTTTATTTCTTTATTTTGAGAGAGAAAAGAGAACAGGAGCAGGGGAGTGGGAGAGCGAAATGAAGAGAGAATCCAAATCAGGGTCCACG